>NC_048235.1:11552901-11671280 GCF_002007445.2 Ailuropoda melanoleuca | reverse complement strand
TAAGTATGATTCCCAGCTTGGGAACATTACAAAAGTTACAAAGAATATTGATTTTGTAATCTAAGGGAAGTATATATCAGAGTGGTCATTTTTCCCCCCTAAATTGTCACCATTTTCTAAATTTAACAACTAAAATACTGTTCTTTCAGCATTATAATGAGATAATTAGAACAAGGCGAAGCTCTGTGCACCCTGGTACAGTTTTGATCTTTCTCTCTTTTGCCCCCATATTGTTTGGTGGATAACTTCCCCCTCTCTGTGTATTTCATCTTTAATTTCCAATCTCCTGCATCCCAAAGCCCAGAGCAACCACAGTATTTAATGGAGGGATGCTGAGTACTGTATGTCTAAGTTTTGTCTGAACAAACAAAGCATGTCTTTGTGATCATTAATGATCCAGTTTCCCAACGTACTAAAGAATTAGAATAAAAACAAATAGCTGGTCTTTTGTAGCTTAAAGGAATTAGGATTTCCCCTAGGCCGAATTTC
The DNA here is from genome assembly GCF_002007445.2 of Ailuropoda melanoleuca. Taxonomy (NCBI): domain Eukaryota; kingdom Metazoa; phylum Chordata; class Mammalia; order Carnivora; family Ursidae; genus Ailuropoda; species Ailuropoda melanoleuca. The sequence goes on along the minus strand of NC_048235.1, from coordinate 11,670,791 downwards.
CATTTGAATTGCCTGAAAGTACATGAAAATCAATGTAGCTCAATAAACAACTCTGTGTTTGAGACAGCACTGGAAGACAAATACCACAACAGACTCCACCTTTCTTCCTTTCTCCCTTCCCTCTTTCCTTCTCTCCTTAACCCCTTACCCCCCAACTCCTTCCCTTCCTTCCCTTCCTTCCTCCCTTCCCTCTTTCTTTTTCTTTCTNACCCCTTACCCCCCAACTCCTTCCCTTCCTTCCCTTCCTTCCTCCCTTCCCTCTTTCTTTTTCTTTCTTTCTGAAAGCAACACCTCTCAAAACCCTCAACTCAAACATATTAACTTCTTGTTAAGCCATACACATTGAGACTAGGTTACATTTTATAACAATGAAATGAAAATTTCAGGGTGGACGGCAATTTTGTTTTATTTACTTTTGTAAGTTTCAGCGCCCAAAAAAATTGTCTGGGTTGCAGTTTGTCTCATTTATACTTCTAAGAACTCTCATGTATTGGACACTATTTGCTATGCCTTTTCACAAGTGATTTACACTACGGTAATGCGTTTGATTCTAACAACTCTTTGAGGTACATAACATTTATATATGAGGAAGCATACTCACAGAGGTTAAAGGACTTGCCCAAGGTCACACTGATAGAGTAGATATGAGNGCAGTTAGATATGAGCAGGAAACAAGTGCTTTCCTATGGAAACCAAGTTCCAAATAGCCATCCGGGTCAGACCCCAGGGGACACACATGCACTCTCCCCTATGAATGACTACTGTCTTACAGTTTCGACACCACGCCCCCATGGGGAAATGCTGCCATGACAGTTCTGACAAGTACCATAGAGGGCCAAGAACTCTCTCTCCTGGCGGGCAGGAGGAGTCCCTTAGATGACAGGCTGCACCCTAGTCAGAAACCACCCTAGCTATGACCCGTAACCTATTCAAACATAAAAAGGAAAGACAACCCTGACCCCCCAGTACAGCTGCCCCCTCTGGGCCTGCCAGCTCTCCCATCTGAAGAGTGTACTTTTGCTTCAACTGCCATTAAACCCTTGCTTCCTGAAGAGTTTGGCTCTGAATTCTTTCTTGGTCCAACTCAGGAACCAAGGCCGGGGAACAGGACTCGCCATTGGCAACACGCTACGTAAATAATGGTGTGGCTGTGAGTCACATTCCAAAAGCTTCTTTTTTTCCCTCAAAAGCTCTTAAACATTAGACTATTCTGCTTCAAAATCACATATGATACGTATTATTATAGCCGTTTTATCNCGTGAGTCACATTCCAAAAGCTCCTTGTTTCTTTCTTCTTTTTTTCCCCCAAAAGCTCTTAAACATTAGACTATTCTGCTTCAAAATCACATATGATACGTATTATTATAGCCGTTTTATCTTTGGAAGAAAAAAAAACCCAACTGGGACTAGGAACAGTTAAGATACATTACAGTGGATAAATTAGGGAGCTCGAAAACATATCTTCTTTTTCATTTCATGTTTTTTCTCATTTANCCCAACTGGGACTAGGAACAGTTAAGATACATACATTACAGTGGATAAATTAGGGAGCTCGAAAACATATCTTCTTTTTCATTTCATGTTTTTTCTCATTTATGTTACCACTAACTTGCATAAGAAGTATTAAAATGTCACAGATGAGCTGATCAATAATTGCTGATGGGATGAGGAAAGAAATTCACAAATGGAAGGTAACGGAGGTGTGCAAATGCCACAGGAAAAATCAAAAGCTAAGTGAAATTCAGACTAAAAAGGGAATCCCTTGCTTAAATCTCATAATTTTCCAAATAAAGCAGAAATCATCGATAAATTCTAGAATTGTAAAAGACCTCCTGGGGTCCTTCAGATAGGAACACTACTCAAGAGACTTATGGATGGAAAAAGTTAAACAGAATTCCCCTCTTAAAAATACTCCCCAAACTAACAAAAAGAACAAAACCTCCCGTGTTTCACAACTAAATAATTATGGTATTGCCGAAGCTTATAGGGATCGAGAGGAGAACATTTCTTTGGGACCTTGTTCCAGGATTTAAACCTGTCTTCCAACCTGAGGTTCTTCATTCTAGCTAAGCAACATCTGGACAGTGTAAGCCCATGTTCTCCATTTCCGTCTGTGGAGAAATGGGAAATCCCAGTCAGCCCGGAGGAGACAATTCACCCATCTACAGACAGATCTGAGCCTTCCCTACGTTTGTAAGAACCCCCATGGTACGTAACAATCAAATGTGCTATCTGGGCTCCACGCCTGCTCCACTCACCCCTTCAGGTCACGGTCTCACCTATAACCTCCAGGGCTCTCAGGTACAAACAGATGGCTGGAGGGACAATTTCTTTTCAGCAACTGCTACCAAGAAAAGTTCTTGGGGAAGCTACAGCTTAGTAGCACTCAAAACATGGTAACATGGGATCCATCATTGCCCAGAGTATTTGGCTGTATTGCACTCAAAAGTTGTGGATTCTGTCTACAAACATCTGGTCAGCAGAGGCTGGTGTGGCATCTGCCTTGCTTCCATGGCCAATTAACTCCAGCCACAGGCCAGAGAGCAGTTTTCCTGTCTTTCTAAGCAAGAGGACTAGGAAGGGCCGAAGCAACTGAGTTGCTTTTATGTGGTTTTCGATTCTGGCTTTGGTTAAATATTCTGGCTTTTGGTTAAATATTCTGGCTTTGGTTAAATATTCTGGCTTTTGGTTAAATACATGCACAGTGAACTTGCTGAATTCGGCCAAGACAAGTATCTCCCAATACAGAACTGTTTGGCTTGTTTATATAGAGACAGCCACATGATATTCCAATTATGTCAACTCCTATTTATAAACCATTTAGTTATATTTAATATATTTTAACTTGCTTCTCAGTCCTCTAAATATTCTTACATCTTTCCTGTCTCATGAGAAACAAAAATAGGCACGTGAGTGTGATAACCATTGGACCCTCTTGTGGAATGGTTACATACAAAGGATGACAGGATGGGAGGTGAGCATCTAAACCAGTGCTATTACTGCTAAACTATGGTGGTGATAACAGCTGGTGGTTCCATCATGTAACTAACTTCTCTGTATTTATGAAAGGGTCCAACAGTCTTAAATGCTTAAATGCTTTTTTAGGGGGAAGGGAGAAATATTTATTTTAATCATAATATTGCTGAAAGTAGATTTCCCTTGGGCCACCTGGGTGTCTCAGTTGGTTAAATGTCCGACCCTTGGTTTTGTCTCAGGTCATGATCTCAGGGTCATAAGATTGAGTTCTGCGTCTGGCTCCGCTCTGGGCATGGAGCATGCTTGATATTCTCTCTCTCCCTCTCCTTCTGTCCCTACCCCCTCACCTCCCTCTCTCTCTCTCTCTTAAAAAAAAAAAAAAAAGTAGATTTCCCTTTGCTGCATTTTCCATCTGCATGCATCACTAGTCCAAGTCCAACCCCAGAGAGGAGAAGGACTTGGGACAATGAACCTGATGATTAGTATGCCCAATCTGCTGAACACATGATTCACAATGAGAGGAAAATATGAACACATTCATAAAAATATCAAGATGGAATCTCTTCAGGTAGATAAGGTGTTCAGTGAACACTCTAAATTCACAGTCCATTTTACTATCAAAATGCCTATGGTTTTATGAAAGCATAAACAATTTATGAAGACAGTAAGATGACTAATGAAGAATATTCTCTGCTTTCTATTGGGAACTTTTGTTTGCTTCTAACTGTTTAATTTCTCCGCCATCTCTCTCTCAATTAACCTCCCTGTTTGTATTCAATGAGATGGCACATAATATGGATAAAGAAAAAAAATCTTGCTGATTTATGAGTTCTCTTTCATAAAGCGGCAGCTTCTTTCAGCCAGATGTCTAAGTGTTGAAACTGAGAGGAAATGCACAGAATAGTAACTATCCCAAATGAGAAAACGTACTGTCGTTTCCTGGGTTGTTTAAATCCGTGGCTCACAAAGGCCTCTTTTTAAATGCCCCATAGGCTTCGCTGTGGACATATACACAGGGAGTAAATAGAAAAAAGGAACTGGATCCTTGCAAGCTAAAACCTGGAATAAGTAGCTCTGATAGTATAAAAGGGCCAAATGGTGATCTGAGGTTCTCTAGGTCTTTTAAAAGGTCCACTCTGAAGATTCATTTTTAGATGAAGCAGGTCCTTTATTTCCATATTGTTACTCATATGGAGTATAACAGCAACGGAATAAAATAAAACAATAGAAAATGGAATTGTTAACATCCACGGCAAGATACACTAGATTGTACAAAACGGACCTGCTGCTGACAAAGATCCCATGTGTTCGCAGACAACTGAGAAGTTGTCAAAGAAGAGCTCATCTGCGGGAAACCAACCAGGTGCTACTGGTGTGGTCAGTGACGAAACCAGTAGGATGATTTACTTAGTAACTGTTGGGTGGCAAGTTAAATTTGCCTATGGAAAACTTCACAGTACACTTCTTGTGTTTCCAAGCTGTATATTCATGTGTTTGCTGTACTTCCTAGGATCCAGAGAGTCAAAAATATAACATTCCCCCGCCCCCACCCGACCCAGCTAGAATCCATTCATTTCTGATGGGTATGGGGGTGATGGGGTCATACAATTTGATGGAGTATGATTGCAGGTCTATTTCTCTTGCCCTGCCTCTGGTAATATGGGCATTCTGAGATTTGGGGCATGGAGCTGTCTGGTCTCAGGGGTGCTGCATTATCCTATGTCCACAGAAAGATACACAGATTGTGGCTGTCAATGTTTTCTGCCTTGCTGTAGTTCACAAGTGTGGTTCACGTAAACAACAGGCAACCACTGCCCTAGACGCCTCTCGTAAGGAGTAGAGGAGGGGAAAGCCATATCGAATGCGTGGGGATGAGCCCCCTGCAAGTGCTAGGAATAGATGCACTTGCAGGACACCCCCCCTCCGTGGGAACTCCACACTTTCCGGATGTAAGGCAGTAAGCTCACATGCAACAAGTGAGACCCTACAGGCGGTTCCCAGGTAAAGAGTTAACACGACAGGTCTGATCTGTAGAAGTCTGCAGGGCTGGTCATTGGCTGGCATCTGGAAAACTGGATGTTCTCTACAATGAGGTGATTTTGCCTACCGGGAGAATATTTTCCTGGGAGAATCTGGAATTTTGGTGGTTGTGGCTGACAGAGGCTCCCTTTTGGAACAGTCCTCACAAAAAGCTCTGTCTCAAATGGGCTTCCCTCAGCAGAAGCACGTGTTCCTTGCACACATGTTGGTATAGCTCACCACTTGAGAAAGGGACCTGCTCCGTATGACCTGTCTTGGTGGGAGAGGAAGAACAGAGGAAGCCTGTGCATGGCTTTCTCCAGGCACCACCTGCTGGGTCCTTGCCCCTTTCTGATAACTATTACAGTCATGCACATGAGTGCCCTGAGTCTGTGAGCCCTTCTGTGGATCATCATTTGTGGGGGTAGGGGGATCACCACCCTTAAGACAGATGTCAGGAATGTCAATAAGACTGGAAAGCACCTTACTTGAAGTTCTGTAAAGACTGTGACAATTTATAAAATGTATGTGATTTTGACTTTTCCATGAAAAAATTCCTAGCTAGCCAGTCCCTGTAAGCAAGAAAGTCAAGTATGTAATACTTATAGCTGCACTGGAAGAAGAAATTTTTTCAGATACCAATACTCCCTCCAACAGCTCTATCAAATTATACCCTACGGACATAAAACACCATACCTCAAATTCTGAAATTTCTGTGGGGCTGTGTCATTTATAATTAACATTGTACACTCTTACCGAAGTAAGGCAGACATTTATTACTTACGTTTGTTGTATTTTCTTTAATTAGATATTTTAATTTCAGTGACTCAAATAGTAAAAAGCAAAGGCACTGAATACCTTGAAAATACAGTACTATGTGTGTTCTGGGAACTTTTGCGTCCATGTTAACTACCACTTACGTACCCACATTTTGATCTTAAACACCTATTTGATTGTTTCATTTAACCTATAGAGTTTCACCAACATCATATTTGAGTAAGTGTTACCATATAACTTTAAGAACATCTAGGCGTGTATGTTTCATTCTACTTTATTTCTTGTGCTACTACAAAATAAAGTCATAAAAAAAAAATCAAACCTCTTTTTGAAAGACTCAAGTATATCGACAGGTGCGAAGATGTATGGTGCTCAAATCTATAGAATCCAAAAAGGCCCCCTATTTGGCATCTTTTTAAGTAAAATACCTTTGCTGTTATGCAGTGGCACTATGGAACACTGAAAAATAATATTCAATGAAAGCATCTTCATAAGAAAGAAATGAAGTCATCTTGGGGTGAGTCCATTTCTGTAGCCACCACAAAAGACAGTGAGTGAAAAACCCTTATACTTTCTACTTGTGACAGCTGTTCGAAAAAGGACTGAACTGCCTATGCGGCATGATGGTCTTACTTGAAAAAGCAATTCCTTTTTAAGAGAGGCTAGTGAAAGTGAATTAGAGGAAATCAGCTTTTCCAAGTGGGGGGGGCGGGGGACAGCCCACAACCTGCGCGCTCCCCCCGCCCCCCACCGCGTTGCGCGCGCAGGGGGGCGGGGGCGGGGCCTACCGATGGTGCAGTGCTCTCCGTTCCAGCCCTGGCTGCATTCGCACTTGCCGTCCTTGCACGTGCCGTGCTCGGCGCAGCGCGGGTGGCAGGCCCTCTGACTGCAGGCGGCGCCCGTCCAGCCCTCTTCACAGCGACAGGTGCCCCCCATGCACACTCCGTGTGAGCCGCAGTCCACCGAACAGATTTCTGCATTGAACAGAGGAAGCAGAGCAGGAGGGAAGGGTAGCGGGGAGTGAGAAGGGGCGTGAATAAGCAGGGCTACATCTTCAACTCAAAAAACAAAACCACTGAAAAATAGATAAAAAGTATTTATATACTCAGTACATTTTAGCATTGACCCGTAAGAATTATAAATGGTAAAAGTTTACTTTTTCATTCGTCATTTAATTTCAAATGCTGCTGTAATTGTGCATAAAATACACAAGAGAATTTTGTTTTGATTTCCTATATTATATGTATGTGCGTATTAACAACACACACTACTAGCAGAACAGAACACAAGATTCATAACGAGAGGAAAATACACACGCAATGTATCTGAGAATATCTTTTGGCAGCCCAGGACACATGCACACATACAAACACATACATCAAGTTAATATAAAATTAATAAAATATTTCAGTGTCTAAGCATGTCCGGTATTTAACAGGAGTTGGGTTTCACCCCTCTGGCAAGAATTGCAAAGGGGTAATTTCTACTCCTAATATTTAAGTTTCTAAAATATTCAGAAACTTTTAATTAAGAAGAATCTTTTTTAGTGTGTACTTGGGCTTGCTTCTGACACACACAGATGCTGGTTAAATTAAAAAAAATTGTTTTTCTATTCAGTAAATTTGTACTGTGGACACATACGCACCACAGTAGAAAACCAGTTTAAAAATACAGGTATGGGGCGCCTGGGTGGCAGAGCGGTTAAGCGTCTGCCTTCGACTCAGGGCGTGATCCCGGCGTTATGGGATCGAGCCCCACGTCAGGCTCCTCCGCTGTGAGCCTGCTTCTTCCTCTCCCACTTCCCCTGCTTGTGTTCCCTCTCTCGCTGGCTGTCTCTATCTCTGTCGAATAAATAAATAAAATCTTTAAAAAAAAAAAAAATACAGGTAAGTAGTGACTCTGTCATTGGAAAAAATAGGTTTTTCAGGTACTAGAATGGACTAAAAGGAGCACAAGTGACCAAAGGACTTCAAAACCGTAACAAGAGGTTCGATCTTTAAAAAGAGCTCAGAAGGATATTTTCTATTTTATTTTTTTTACATATGAAGTTAAATAAAATCAACTACCTCTGTTTTCTACGATTTTAAGACCATTGCTTCATTTCAGTTTCCTTGCAAAAATAAAAACACTGAACAATAGAAACCGGAAAGCATTTCTAACAAACAGAAAATGGACTGCAGCCTTCTTTTTAAATGAGAAAACAGTAACTGTGTATGTGGTCACATGGTCATGTTTTCCCCACTCACTGCCCAAGTAACATTTCTCGGACCCTCAGTTCTGTCTCTCAGTCCTGCAGAATTGTAAACACCGTATCAAGGCACTGTGAGAGTTGTAACATTTTTTATAAACAACAGCCAGGATTATTAACTGGAAGCAAGTGGTTTATGTTTTTTTCATGCCACATTTTCCATCTCGTTTGAATTAAATTTTTGATTAAGAGATCCAAGATGGTGATTAACTTCAGACGAACAGAACGTCAACTCAGCTCCAGAAGAGGGAGGTTTCTTTCTGAGGTACCCCTTTTATTCAATCTAATCAATTTTTCATTAGGGTGAAGGTGTTTATCAGCGTTTAGCACACTAGCTTTGAGCAAGGTGCGTCAATCTTTGTAATGAACTTATTAATTAGAGTTAATTTAATTGAAGTGGAATTGAAGGGCTAATTAATGGACAAACTGCTGATGAAGATAGAGGAAATCTCTGTCGCTTTCAAACCTACAAACTTTCTGATGGAAATAATTCATTTCTCCTCCTGTAGCAGCTTAACCCAATGTTTCAGCAGGTGTACAATCTACTCTTATTGAATTTAGATATCTGAAGGTCACTTCCACGACAACAAAAGAGGTAGCTGGTAAAGTGTTTTGCTTTGGGATTCAGTTAGTTAGAAATTCCCAAAATTGCTTCTAGTAAACTTTCAGCCACGAATGTGAGTTACCATCAATGTTTTTGTAAACTTCAAATGACAGCTGTGCCATGTGCACATAAATTTCAGGCACATGAACCAGGATATTTTCACAGGGCGAATATATACATATTTGATATCTTTACTAAAAATTCTAAGTTTTCTGTCTTTTTGCAGCTAATAGCAAATTTTAATAAAGTCTTTTTTTATGCTAAATTAGTTTCTTCCAAAGAAGAGTACTGTCTGTATTCATTATTCAACTCAATATATTGAGAGTTTAATGTTTTCCTGTTTTGCATTGGGGGTGTAAAGATGAATAGGGTGAAGATCTTAGCCCACTGTGTCTAAGCAGTCATTTTGTATACAGGTAAAATTAGATTTTCAACTGGCAAAATAATTTCATCAGCATGAAAAAACCCTCAGTCTAAAGATGTAAAATAATGATAGGTGATTTTGGCAGCCAGTTTAATCTTTTAATTAACATCTATGCCTTTTTTTTTTCCTCGTCATTCATGGCAATATCATTTTATGAAGAAGACTGAATTATCTTTTTAAATTTTATTTAATTTTTAAAATTTTTTAAAAGTAATCTTTACAGCCAGTGGAGGGCTTGAACTCACAACCCTAAGATCAACCCCAAGTTGCATGCTCCGTTGCCTGAGCAGCCAGGCGCCCCAATTTGAGCTACAGTATCAATTATAAAATATCCTTTATAAAATAATTCAGGTAATGTATTAAATAACATTAGATGAAAAAAAAGGGCTGTTTCATTATTTCCTTCCTACTCCCATAATTGTGGGAGACAAATTAGAATGGCAATATTTCAAACCAGTATTATTTTATAGCTATTAATTTATGCTTATTTTACTGATGAAGGCATAAGAGACCTGAATCAAGTTCTTTACTATAAAAATAATTCTATCTATAAACTTTAATTGGATTTTTTTGGTGGGATGCATTTTTTAGTACAGAAGCCAGAAAGGGAAATGAAAACTCAACAAAAATAATTAAATGCCTATTCTGATTCTTGGGATTGTAAAATACATTTTTAAGAACAGAGGACAAAATAAGTTAATGCGTTATTTAAATAATGCCTTGCACCTGTGCTTGATAATGTTGGGTGGTGATGATTTCCTAGAACTCTTTAGTGTGGCATTCAAGGTCCTCTATAATCCCACCCCCAGTTTTTGTTTTCACTCTCATTTGTCCTGTACATGTTATTTGCTCTAGCGGTCATGAATTTTCTAACCAGTTTCTGGTTCTCCAAGCTGTGTGAATCAACTCATATTTTTATGAAACAGTAACAAACATTAACCTGTTTGCCTCCAAAAACGTATGACCAAAAATGTATGACCAAAAGATGAGGAAGGTAGAGGAAAGGGAAGGAAGAGAGGGAAGGAGGGAGGGGATGAACCAGGAGGGAAGGGAACTGAGGGAAGAAGAAGGAAGGAAGGGAGTGAGAGAGGAGGGGGGGATGGAGGGAGGGAAAGAAGAAAGGAGACAGGAAGGAGGAAGGGAGGAGGGAAGGAGGGAAGGAAAAAGAAGGGAGGGAGGAAGGAAGGAGGGAAGGGAGGGAAGGAGGGAGAGGAAATGAGAGTGATTATGTAAGGAAGAAAGTACATTACTTGTCCCTTTGTGCCTTTACTAGGATATCTACTTGGGCTTCAACAGAATTTTCATCAATATTACAAGTTAGCCTATACAAAACTGTCTTTAGTGTTGGGCTTCCTGGATTCAGTTTGTAGTGGGTGAAGAATGGCACATGCGTCCGTCAGGCCGCTGATGACGCATGGGGTAGCGGTCATGTCATCCAAGTTTCTCAAAGTGCCAGGAAAGAGTGATTTGTAAAAATTACTAGTCTTTTTCTTCTTCTTCTTAAAATAAGTGTGTTAATTCACTGCCTAGCGGGATTTCTCTTAGGTTAATGCCATTAGGTTATATTAATAGATGAAATAATTTGCATTTCATAAATTTCACAATTGGAGGAACCGTAACCAAGCAGTACTTCCATGTGGAAGCTGTTCTGAATCAATGGAGAACTGTATGGGCCACACTAGCCTTCAGAATTGTACCACCATAACTATGACCACCATCGGCACCACCACCCTTGTTAATGGGTAACCTGTATTCAGTACTAGCCATGTATAAGGAGCTATTCTAAATGCTTTTCACATATTAACTCATTCAAACCTTATGACAATTGTCATATTATCATCCCCAAGTCACAGGTAAAGAAACTGAGGCACAGAGAAGCATTTTAAATAGCTGATCAAACGCCGTAGACCTAGGGAATGGCCAGGCCAAGCCCTGGACTCAGGCTCCAGATTCCCCGCTCTTAACCACTCAGTTACAAACAGGGCTTCAGCGCAGAAGGCAATCAGTGTGGACGGGATGAGGGATAGACAGACGGCTTCCCTGAAGCCAAGCCTTATGAGGAATGTTTTTATTTACTCAACAGTGTTAACAAGACCTGTCCTTTTGCTTTCCCCTTTCTTCCCCTTCCCCTCCTCTCCATCTTCGGTTTCTCCTCCACCTCTGCTTTCCCATACAGAAGTCATCCTTTCCTCCATGTCTCACCTGTCTCTCCCCATCGCCTCCCCTGTGTCCTTGCCTCACCCCTCACCCCTCCCCGGCTTCCCTGCCTTCTCCAGAGCCATGACCCTTGCCCCAGCCCGCCCTGGTTGCAGACGTTCGGCTCTTGGCCCCAACTCCTGTGCTGTGTCTTCAGCAAGCTCTGTCTAGTTCTCCTTTAGAAGGGCCCTCAGATTTATCCTTTTCATGTCAACGAACTTCAAAGGAATTCGCAATCTCAGCACGTCACACTCTGGGAAAGATCAAACGTGTCTTCCGGCCATCAGATTCCGACTAGTCACCCTCTCTGACCCAGAATGGACTGGAGAGTTCTCACACACTGCTCTCACCACTCTGGTGGGCACACCTCCTTGTGACGAGCGGCTTCTCCATTGTCTGAAGCATCATCGTTAAGCTGCGTCCCTCATAACTGGGCCAAACCCAACTCTTGCCTCCAAACACCTTTTCTGTACTCTCCCGTGGTCAGAACACTACTTTCATAGTTGTATCTTCGTTGACAGTAGTCGTCGTAGTGGTAGTACTAGTAGGAGCAGTGGAGGTGGCAGCTATATTTGGACTTTATTGTGAACTAAGTGGTGTTCTAAGTACTTTATATACATGAATTTGAGCAATTCCCAAAGCATCTCTGTAAAGAATGTCTTGATTAGGGGCGCCTGGGTGGCACAGCGGTTAGGCGTCTGCCTTCAGCTCAGGGCGTGATCCCGGTATTATGGGATCGAGCCCCACATCAGGCTCCTCGGCTATGAGCCTGCTTCTTCCTCTCCCAGTCCCCCTGCTTGTGTTCCCTCTCTCGCTGGCTGTCTCTATCTCTGTCAAATAAATAAATAAAATCTTTAAAAAAAAAAGAATGTCTTGATTAAATCCATTTAACAGATGGGTAAACTAAAACATTTCAGTAGTCTGCCTAAGTCTACACAGCTGTTAAGTAGGAGAGGATGGACCTGAACCCAAGCGTCTGATCTCAGAGTCTATGCTCTGAAGTACTTTCTTGGACTGTTCCCCTCGTCAGAAAATACCTCCTCCCATCCCCACACTAACTGCCATCTTCAAAAGAGCAACGGATGGGAATCCAAATCTTGTTGAAAACTTCCACTGTGCATCAGGGCAGGAGGACTCCTCTGAATGTTGATTATTTTTACATATTATTCCATGTCACATGCAATAAAAGATTCAACTGGGATGTATTGGTTTCTAAGTATTTCATGTGGGTTCCACCTCCTTGCCCCAATTAAACTGTAACCTTCTAGAGATTAGAACAGCACCTTCTTGCACCATGTGACTAACGTGGTCATGGAATTAATTCACGGGATATAACCGGCATTAAAAAAAATAGCATATACTTGGAGAAAAGAATCTGTGTGTACCACTTTGTAAGGCTTTGTTTCGGTTATGAGATTACATGTGTACGCACAGTAGGTCACAATGTAAAGCTGTTTGAGGCTGTGGGTCAGGGTCAAAAATTTGAAAGCTGCTATCCTAGACGGTAAGAATGAGTCATTATTCTTTACTCTTACGGGGCTCATCCCCATACCATGCACACGGCTGTTGATCAGTAACAAACTGACTGACTGAAAAAAAAATTACTACCTGCCATTTTTATTATAATCATAATATTGCAATTTTAAAAAAAATCAGTGTTGGACCATTGTGCACATCATAATATCTATATATGTATACGCTATTGTGATCCCGCTTAGCCTTATGTTGTCAAATACTTTTCCAATTGAGGCTTCTCTGTTATGAGATAATGTGCATTCTTAAATCCACAAACTCTACACAGGCCTTGAGAGTTAGGAAGACGGAGTATTTTAACACAAATGAAATATTATTCTTTACCATGCTACTAAAGGAGAAATTTTAATGACAAATTGACCTAGCCTGTTTCTTCTTCTAAGGCCATGGAATTGCATTACTTTTAACATTTATTGCTATAAATCATAACTCTAACAAAATCTATATTAAATTTAATAAGTGTGTTTTTAAAAATTAAAGTAACTTAATCTTTAGCTACACAAATAAGCGTGCAGTCATCCTGCCCTTATGCACCCTACCATTTGAGCAGTCCGGGCCGGTCCAGTTCGGGTCACAGGTACAGGAGCCACTCTCTTGAAGATACGTGCCATGACCAGAACACTGGTCTGGACACATGGTCTTCACTAGTTCACAATTGCTACCACCCCATCCTGGACTGCAGTGACATTCCCCGTGGATACAAACACCGTGATTGGAACATCCGGGGTCCAGACAGTCGGCTGGAGCAGAGAAAAGAGAAATTTCACAATTAAATCTAGAAGATGTCACACATACCTAATGCATGCAGGATAAGGAACTAAATCCCAATCTGATGGATATAAAAATTCTGGAGACTCAACTATTCACCTACCATTTTCAAGAACTTGTTTCTGAAAAAGGCAAAGAATCATACAATAAGGCATTAAGGATCATACCATTTAGGTAATCGAGAGTCTTGCAAGGATTTGTAATTTTCACAATTACACACATATATGCTCTTGAGATTTCAGACTATTGCTCTCTGTTCTGCTTAATCAGATAGTAATAAGTATTGGCTTCTCTGTAACCATATTGTATCAGCTGACCTAACCCACAACCACTGAGTCCTGACAGCTGTATGGGACTCTCAAACTGTTTGAGAAATAAATGAGTTGCATACTCTCTATCCTTCTTGATTCACTTTAATGTGCTTTAGATGACGAGATTTAATTTAGCAATTTGACTCAATAAAACTTTACACTTGTAGGGTCAATGGCCTGAAAATTTAATTCCAGAGACTTAATTGCATTACTTTCTCTGTGCAGATCAATAAAATCAATTTGATTGAAGAACGGAAATGGTGCTTTTCTGCTTTTGGAAAAAACAATTCAACTGCACTTTACAGTATAGCAAGAAGCCCATGGCGTACTTTTTTCCACTAGTCTGTTACGTGATATGTTACATCTTTCGAGAGATGCCAAAATGCTAGACTTACAAGCTGGCCTCCATGTGAAAAACTGTAAAAACAAAAGCAAAAACAAAAACCCAAACAAAACAAAAGCACACCCCAAGAAAGCAAAGATAAAAAAACAACAAAATGAAACAACAGTCCACTGTTTGTTTCAAGACACAAGTGTTTAACGCTTCCTTCCTCAGAGTGGGGGGGGGGGAGAACAATTCATATGACTGGAAGCAAAGGGGCTCTCTGGCATTTGTGTTTTTTATTAGTTAAAATGTTAACAAAATGCTGCAGCCATAAGTATGGAAATCAAAAGTTCCTTTGACGAGGAGGCACGTGAACAGACGCAAAGTGAGGACTGCAAAGATCATGTCTTTCGAAGATAAGCACAGACGTCCGCAGACACGGGCGCGGTTACCTTCTTCGCAGTTTTCTCCTTTGTATCCCGAGTTGCAAGCACAAGAGCCCATGATGCAGATCCCATGCCCCCCGCACTGCGGGTCAACGCACTGCGTGGTGGGCACATCGCACTCGGTGCCCTTCCAGCCACTGTAGCAGAGGCAGCGGCCCCTGGAGTACTGCCCGTTGCCGCTACACAACACCGGACAGGCTGCTGTGAAATGAAACACGACAGGAATTAACAGGCACGTTCTCAGGCGAGGCCCTGAAAGCAAGGCGATCATCGCTGGAACGAGGAGTTTGCCGGTTTTCTCCCCTTTTCTTTCTTGCCTTGCTGGTTTTCTGAATTGCTTGTGTTTCTACAGCTTATTTATACTGGCTCAAGGAAAGGCTCTAACTTGCATACCTCTGGAACAATCCGGACCTAAAAATCCCGGAAAACAATGGCACGTTCCAGAAACACACTCTCCATTTCCATGGCAATTTCGGGGGCATTCCACCACAGACTCTGAAGAGAAGAGAGAGAAGGAACACTTAGGGTACAGCCTGCTTCTCGCACAAGGTAAACTGGGTCACTTTGATCGTTTTAGCTCCACATGGAAGGAATTAGGGATGGCCCGCTCCGTCACCAAATAAAAAGGTTTCATTGACACCAGATTATTTGAATAGTCAAAGCAAAGCACGGCTATCTCCAATGCAGATGGTTTTAAGTGTTTTCAAGATGCACTGTCCTCCAAGATACTTCCAAAGGATAGGTTCTTCCAGTGCTTCACGGTATGTCACAAAGTCATAAATAAACAATTTAAAAGTAAGTCTCATGTTTTACTTCAGGCTTTATCACCCTAGGAAACACTCCAAATCGGTGAAGACAACTGAGTTTCCATTCAACACAGTTTATACTGCAGCCCCGAAAGAGATGCTTTTGAAGACCCTTCTTACCTATGACGATGGTGTTAAAGGACACCTGTTCTGCATTTTTCCCGTCATTGTAAAAAGCCAGATGCCAGATTCCAGAATCCAAGTACTGGATAAAGCCGGCCTCATGCAGACTGATGGATCTCGCCTGCCGCCCTGCTCTTTCGGGCTCCAGCAGGTTCCGCTGCTCTCTCGCAATCAGCCTGCTGCCATCCAGGAGCTCGACAAAGTCATACTGAGGGGACAAGAGCAGGTGTTTAGTGCTTGGCCACATTTCGGATATAGCTGCTTCTCTATTTATTTATCTTGTTCCAGCGTCTCCCCTCTGCTCTAATAAAGACAATGTCAGGAGAAGGTTCCTGATGGACAGGTTCCTCTGTGCGGAGCATTTACAGGCATCCTGATCTGACTCTGGAAACTGACTGCCCACTGCACGCTGTTGTTGTATATCAACTTTGCAAATCCTTTTCCACTTAGAGGGCGATCGGTTTCCAGACTCAGACTGAGCCTTGTAACTGATAAGAGAGTTGGATGAGTGCAGGCCGTGTGTGGGTACGACCATCAGCTGTGACGTTCCAGACCTGGCAACCCAATTCTAGACCGTGAGAGCATCTCTTCGGGTGCTCTCCTTATATGTGCTCTGTGTCAGGATCACACTGAATCCTCGCGGCCACCCTTCCAGGATGGCGCTGATGTTTCCCCTTAACGCTGAAGGAAACCAACCCTGGAGAGGCTTCAGGAGGGTCTGGTTCGATACCTGGTAAGCGGAGGAGTTGGTTTGTGAGAAAGCTCAGGTCTTTCCTGCCACCCACCGTGTTCCTCTCTGCGACCCTCAAGTTACCATCCCAGGCACCATGAACAAACCCATGGCTTTGTCCTCAGTTATGGTGAAACTAAAAACCGATATCAAGATGCCGGTATATCTCTGACCGCAAGTCCAAAAAATTCAACAATGGAGGGGTTCTGAAGGGATGACAGTAACAGTAACTATGCCCAATTATTATTATGAAGTCAATGTCATTAAGCTTAATTTTTGGTTTAGTAAGATTAATCATGAACACTGGGTAGCCAGAAGAATGCAACTGGGAGATTTAAAGAGAATTAAAAATATGGAAGGTGACTGGTAAGAGAAAAGCTCTGTAACCAGACATGATGCAGTGAGTTTGGAAAGAATGCAAAGACTTTCCAACATGGTTTTAATAAACTTGTTGGATAAAAGTTCCTTAGAAGTGGAGTGATTCAGTTTCTATAGGCTCTTACCTGGTTTCACTTTATTCCTAAGGGTGAAAACTACACTCCAGTGCAATGTATATAATGCTACAGTATTATCTCTGTGAATCACCAATACTCTACTTTCTGAGAGATTCTGAAATGGAATTTCATCACAGGTCTGTTTGAGGAGAAGTTTTTTTATAAGAATCCCTTAATACAATCAAACTGGAATAAAATCAGCTGTTGGGATTCTGAGATTTATGATTAAATGTGTCACCACTGTACTGATCACAGACCTCTAACGTTACTACTGGACAGAATTTAGAATATCTAATTCAGTTTCCAACATATTACAATTTTTATTTAAATGTAAAAGCATTTTTTGTTATTTTTTTGTGTAGTCAAACTACCTTATGATATCATGCAGCTGTGAGAAATACACATAAAAAGCCATAACTTAATATTCAATAATGTTTTTCATTTCTATCTTACAAGGATGATAATAATCACTGGTGTGGATATTTAACCTGCAAAATTTTCACTGGAATTGGATTCCAAAATTATCAGAGGAAATGAATGCAGCACTTTCTATAGGTGCCTGTATCTCAACTAAGCCATTCGTTTTCTCATCAGATTTAAATATTTATATTAGCATGGCAAAGAGGCAGGGAAAAGTTTCTTTTAATGGCTCCTTTGCATATAAACATTTTTCTCCTCTGACATTAAGCTCAGTAACTGAAAGATTGAAAGGGAGGAAACTGAGTTTTAACTGGTCTTTCAAGCTCATACTCAGAGTCCCCACCTTCATCGCAGGAATCCCCATTTGCATCACACCGCGAACAACCAAATGAGGCTGCAGTTGCTGGGCGTGGTGGGGAGGGGAGGCCACAGTTGTGGCGAATCTGCCTAGGCTGTCCGCAGGGCCACCGCACCCGGGCCGTCCAGAGGTCATGCAAATACCTAAACGCAAAGCCCCCTACTTCACGCTAAGCCCGTGTCTACAAACAGTAAACAAATTATACAGAACAGAGATATTTAATAACCTTTGTTCTCAGAGTGTGAAGTATAAAGCAATCACTTATGAACACACGTGGGCTACTGACTTTACTCTGTAATACCTATTCATAAGAAGGAGACGTGGAATTCTTTGGGGGGACAAGTCTTGGGATCTTATGCTATTTCTCGGATAACATGCAGTCTCACCACTTCGGGGAAGTGGTCGTGAAACAAAGGCTAGGCTAATAAAACTATCTTACTGGTTTATTTCTGAGCAGTTAGACCGTCTATATGCTTAACTCAATTCAGTTATTAAAAGGATGAGCATTAGGGCACCTGGGTGGCTCAGGTCATGATCTCAGAGTCCTGAGATCAGGCCCTGCGTTGGGCTCCTTGCTCAGTGGGGAGCCTGCTTCTCCCTCTCCCTCTGTTTCCCCACTCATGCTTGCTCTCTCTCTCTCAAATAAATAAACAAATAAAATCTTAAAAAAAAAAAGGATGAGAACTCAGAATCTATGAATACTTAACTGTATTTCCTTTTTAAGATTTTATTTATTATTTGAGAGAGAGAGAGAGAGAGAGAGTATGAGCAGGGGGAGGGGTAGAGGGACAAGCCGACTCTCCACTGAGCAGGGAGCCCAACGCGGGACTCGATCCCAGCACCGTAAGATCATGACTTGAGCCAAAGGAGATGCTTAACTGACTGAGCCACCCAGGCATCCCATTAACTGTATTTTTAAATCAACTTGGTGGTGGTGGCGTGGTCTTGCTGTAAATTACTGGCATACAGAGGAGGACGTGATTTTAGACATCATCTGATCCAACGGTTTCATTTCCTGGACAGACACAGGCACAGAGAAGTGAAATGGTTTGTTCAAGGTCACAAGGTCAAAGAGTGGTAGGGGTGTATGATTCCAGAACTCAGGTCTCCAGCTACCATTCTTTTTTTTTTTTTTTTTTTTTTTTTTAAAATTTTATTTTATTTATTTGACAGAGATAGAGACAGCCAGCGAGAGAGGGAACACAAGCAGGGGGAGTGGGAGAGGAAGAAGCAGGCTCACAGCAGAAGAGCCTGATGTGGGGCTCGATCCCATAACGCCGGGATCACGCCCTGAGCCGAAGGCAGATGCTTAACCGCTGTGCCACCCAGGCGCCCCTCCAGCTACCATTCTGAAACAGCCTTCATGCAAACATGCTTACATGCTTCAGTCAGTACACTGTTAACTGTAAAGCGTTAAATTGCTTCCTTAGGCTTCTAACTGTCCAGGAGAATGAATTGGGCATCAGGGAGAAGAAAGTCAATTGATTCCTCGGCAACAATCAAACGGACAGTTTTATAAAGGGTCACAGAGACTTTCAAAACTCAAGTGACTCTTCTGAATGGCTGGCCAATTTTAATTATTTCAGGTTGATTTATTTAACGTTCCCCAGAAACAGAGAAATGTTCAGTTTGGGCTGCTTTATAGCATATTTCATGTTTAAACACTGAACTCAGAAACAGTTGTTTGCTCTGCTGATCTTGAATAAACCAGAAGAAGGAACTCTAATAACTGTGGAGCTTTGGAAAAATGTGTCATCTAGTTAAACACATATATTGTGGTAGAAAGGAAAAGTGGATATCATGTATATTGTATTTAAATACCAGAAGAATTATGGGAAAACCTGAAACTGCACTTTTTATTTCCCTAATCTCATATGGTATATATAACTTGGAAAGAGTCAAACCGAAATCTTTCAATACATCTTTAAAGTACACAACAATTTTCTTTTGTAATTATTTTCTGGAATGTATAGGTTCTATGCTCACTGTCGTGCTTCGCTTTGGAGGTATATTTCTTCAATTACAAAAAAAGTGATTTAAACACATATATGGTTCTGATGAAAAAAATATATTTTTTTCTATTTCACTAGACTATTGATAGAAATCCAATGTCTCTGAGTGAAGTTAGAGAGACCCACTTCCGTTTCAGACAATCTGGTTATTACATTGTACTCCATGTCACCTCCAGCATAAAGTGGAGTCGAGTATAACTATAATCAAAAATTTAAATTGGACACTAGTACACAATGGGGACAGTATTTAATGTGCAAGGAGATCAAAGGCACTTACTTTAATAATGTAGCTATGGAAAATATTATCAGAAAAATGAACACACCAAAGCATGATATTAAAAAATTTCATCGCTGTATAATTTATATATGTATAAGAAACTTTCCCTGATCTACAGTGACATAAGAGAAAGCATGTTCAAAGTTTCTTACTCCTCTTTCTTTAAAGATAATGATTTTTTATTGGTATATGATCAATTTTTCTTTATAACTTATATTCCTAGGATACAGAAAATGCATTTCTCACCAAATTACATGCTCTAAAGCATACGTGGAAATCCTCTAGTCCTCATCTCATAAATACAATTGAAATCTGCATGAAATTCTACGGGTAAATAAAGTGGTTATCAAATATAACCTTAGCTC
This sequence comes from Ailuropoda melanoleuca, assembly GCF_002007445.2. Classification (NCBI taxonomy): domain Eukaryota; kingdom Metazoa; phylum Chordata; class Mammalia; order Carnivora; family Ursidae; genus Ailuropoda; species Ailuropoda melanoleuca. Next base: position 11,650,579 of record NC_048235.1, on the reverse strand, counting down.
ATCCAATTGTCAATGTTAATTAACTATTACATTTTTGGAATTCCTGTGTTGACTAACATATTAGTTGACACTAGGAAAAGTCTGAGCTCCAAATTTATAGTAGGTAATTTAAATAATTTCTCTCAGACATAATGGGACCTCTTATTTTTTTTTTTTAATTTATTTTTATTTTTTAATTTTTAAGATATTATTTGTTTATTTGAGAGAGAGAGCAGAAGCAGGGGGAATAAGAGGCAGAGGGAGAGTGAGAAGCAGACTCCCCACTGAGCAGATGCCCAACCAACTGAGCCACCCAGACGTCCCAATAATGGGACCTCTTTTAAAAAGCACAATTTTCAACTTACATACCCTGATCCAGTATTAGATAATGAAAAAGCCTATAGAATTACTGATAGCAGCTCTCTTTGACTATTACTGTGACATATTTTCATGCAAGCGGATTGACTTTAAAGCTCCTTGAATGCACGCCTGAAGGGTATTTGAATTGTTGTGAGTACCCCACTTAGATGATCACCCTTGGTTATCCATGAAACTTCTCTTGCCTCTTTATCTGAGGAATCGTGGCTTGAGTTGATAAAAAGTTCATGACATCCTATTTACATTTATGTTCTCATAATTTCTTTACTAACGGTAAGTCTGGCATTAAGTAGAAATATATTTTCAACAGCGTGAATACAATGTTTGAAATGAAAATACTATGCATCTATTACATGAAAGGAATAAGATCCTCTGAAATTCTCATAGAATCTTTGTAAAACACTTGGAAAATCCATGCTGTTTTCCTAGGTGCTCAGATGATGTTCGATATTCATTCAGTTACTCACAAATTTGAGTACATTTTAATCCGTCAATACTGATTAATGCCAGTCAGGAAGAAAATGCCATTCTTCCTCCTAATTCGAAAACCTCAAGTGTAACCTACATTCAAAATTTTTTTCACTGTAAAAGATCAATACGAAAGTGGTCCAACAGTTAAACAGCTGAACTTAAGAAACAGAATAACTTTAAAAATGCAAAGCAGCAGTTTCCATTTTATTGACAACAAAGCCGACTTTTACCTGAGTATGGGAAGGTGGTAAGCCTTTTCGGCCATATACTCCAATCAATGCATCCTTCTGAAGAGAGATATTGAATTTAAGAAACTGTGGCTGATCGATCAACAGCTGTGATCTCCAGAAGATCCCGGGGGGAACCTCTTGAATTGCCCTTCGGCCAATATCAAGTTCTCCGGAATCTATGGTGTTATTTTCTTGTGTAAATCCACCTAATTTTCCTGAATGGAAGAGATCCATTGGAAAAACAATGAAAAATTAAAACAACAGTAACAACAAACACCCCCGCGCAAAGCCTCAAACAACAAAACAGCTTTCCTTTCAAAAAGTTCTTTTCACTAAATGCTCAGGCATTCCATCTCTGATAAATGAAATGCTCTCATAGAATTTTCACTTTAAAAGCTTTTTTGTGAGCTACTGGTGTTCAATGAATTGTGATTTAGCACATTCTTTAAGATATTTAAGTAAAAATCCTTTGACTTCCCCCAAGGTACGCCTATTACTGAAACTCTTTTCACACCTACAGTCTTTCTTGATCACTTGAAACGTAATTATCTTACAAATATATGTCTTGTTATTTCTTGGGAGAGATTAAGTCTGTTACTAATCAGTCTTTCTAAACGTACCATAGCACTGCAAAGTGTAAATTAAGGCAGAATAGATTATGGAGATTTACAAATCAATCTTTAAGCAAACAACAAAACCAATCAATGGCACGGATTCATGTAGTTCCCTCCGAACTGTACATTAGAATGTATAAAAACTCAGATGCTGGAAAGGAGGCCGAGAAGGGGTAAGTGGGGACATGATGCAGGGGAGGGAGGGAGGGGTAAGTTCAGATTCTCATAAAGATATTGAAGTAGGCTGCCATAACCTCTTTCCTTTGACCCTCACCTCTTGCACTGTTGGGAGTGCAAACTGGTGCAGCCACTCTGGGAAATACTATGGGGGTTCCTCAAGAAGTTAAAAATAAAACTATACTATGATCCAGTAATCACACTACTGGGTATTTATCCAAAGAATACAAAAGCAGTTATTCAAAGGGATACATGCACCCCTCCGTTCACTGCAGCATTATTTACAACAGCCAAGATAAGGAGGCAGTCCAAGTGTCCAACGACTGATGAATGGATAAAGAAGATGTGGTGTATATACACAATGGAATTATTATTCAGCCAGAAAAGAATGAAATCTTGCCATTTGCAATGACGTGGATGGAGCTAGAGGGTATAATGCTAAGTGAAGTAAGTCAGTCAGAGAAAGACAAATACCATATGATTTCACTTATATGTGGAATTTAAGAAACAAAACAAATGAGTAAAGGGGAAAAAGAAAGAGAGAGAGGGAGACACACCAAGGAACAGACTCTTAACTACAGAGAACAAACTAATGGTTACCTGAGGGGAGGTGGGTAGGGGATGGGTGAGATGGGTGATAGGGATTAAGGAGGCCACTTGTGATGGGCACAGGGTGATGTATGGAAATGATGAGTCACTATATTGTACTCCTAAAACTACTGTTACAGGGTATGTTAACTAACTGGAATTTAAATAAAAGCTTAAAAAATAGATACTTGAAGTTGACCTAATATGGGTTAATTGTATTTCAATGCCATAAAAGCACTTTTCCTATGTTGTGTGGTGTGTGTGTGTGTGCGTGCACGCACGCTTGTGCACACGCATGCACATGTGTTTATAATCAGGAGAAACAGAATTCCGGATTACTAAGGAAAGTGTCCTGTGATCACAGATGAGTATGGCAGATATCCAAGTTATGCCCATTGGGGTCTAGAATAATTCACAATAAATTCACGCTTATAGATAAATGTGAAGTTTGAGGGAGAGTATTTACTCGTAAGGGCTGGGATTATCTTTTTTTTTTTTTTTAAAGATTTTATTTATTTATGTGACATAGAGACAGCCAGCGGAGAGAAGGAACACAGCAAGGGGAGTGGGAGAGAAAGAAGCAGGCTCCCAGCGGAGGAGCCCGATGTGGGACGAGCCCGATGTGGGACTTGATCCCGGCATGCCGGGATCACGCCCTGAGCTGAAGGCAGACGCTTAACGACTGCGCCACCCAGGTGCCCCGGACTGGGGTTATCTTCTACCCGCCCTGCTTCATGACAAATGAACCTTTGGTCGCAAAGAAGTTATAAGCTACAGGGAGACCATTTGGCTAAAGGTGAAATGAAGTCATATTCAAGGACGTTAAAGGCATACAGTAGTCCCCTTTACCCCTGGTCTCACTTCCTGTTGTTTCAGTTACCTGCCATCCCCAGAAGGTCAACAGCAGCCTAACACTACATCACAATGCCTGCACCGCTCACCTCACTTCAGCTCATCACAGAGGCAGGTTACCCCTCCCCCACATCACCACAAAAAGACGGGTGAGTAAGGAGAGTAAGATATTCTGAGAGAGAGAGACCACATTCACGTAACTTTTATTACCCTATATTACTGTAACTATTCTATTTTATGGTTAGTTATTGTTGTTAACCTCTTATTACACCTAGTTTATAAATTAAGCTTTATCATGGGTATGCATGTATAGGAAAAAACACAGTATATATAAAGTTCGGTAGGATCCGTGGTTTCAGGCATCCACTGGGGGTCTTGGAACACCTGCTGTGCAGGTAAGGGGAAACTACCGTACAGAGAAGCCTGGGAGTGGAGAGACAAGATAGGATATAGTTGCAATAACCCAGGTACGAGGCAAGAGGGGGCTGTACAAGAAAGCTATTTTATTTTATTTTATTTTATTTTATTTATTTTATTTTATTTTTTTATTTATTTGACGGAGAGAGAGACAGCCAGTGAGAGAGGGAACACAAGCAGAGGGCGTGGCAAAGGGAGAGGAAGAAGCAGGCTCCCAGTGGAGCAGGGAGCCCAATGCGGGGCTCAGTGCCAGGACCCTGGGATCACGCCCTGCACCGAAGGCAGATGCCTAATGACTGAGCCACCCAGGTGCCCCTGTACAAGAAAGCTTAACAAAAAGTCATTATTTACAATCCCACCTCCTCTTTTCTCTTGATGTCCATAACCATGGCAGTTGTTAATGGTCAGCTACTGGGTCTGTTTTTCTTTAACTAACAATTTAGTAATCTAATATGCTCTAGGGAATAAAAATTAAAAATTGGGTTATAGTAATCCTTATAATTTGTTATGTATCAGCTCATAGATTAAAAATGACATCATTCATTGAAATATCCAATATTTATTTTACGACAGTAATAGATACTCATTTTAGCAAAATTAGAACACAGAGCTAAATACAAAGATAAAAAATATAATCTGACCACCCAGAGATTATGCTTGTTTCCTCTAATCAGACATCTTTCTTTATTCATAGAGAATTTTAAATACCTGAGGACAAATTTTACTTTACATTTTGGATGTTTCTCTGCACTTAGCACCTATATATGTCATAAATTAGCTTTTTTTTTTTTTTTTTGAGAGGGAAAGAGAGAACCTTAAGCAGGCTCCACATTCAGCGCAGAAGATGCGGGACTTGATCTCACAACCCTGAGATCATGACCTGAGCTGAAATCAAGAGTCAGCTGCTCAACCGACTGAGCCACCCAGGCACCCCCATATATTAGTTTTTAATGAAAAGATTAAAGAGGGCAGAAAGAGAAATGGAACTAACTTTACTGAAAGCCTATGATATGTCAGGTATTTTCACCTATTTTATCTGTTTTGAATTTCAAAAACTTCCATGAGGTTGATATTATTTTGAGATGAAGAGACTAAGGCTCAGAGAAGTAAATTACTCGCCCAAAGTGAGGTAAGAGTCAAAGTGAGGTCTGCAGAACTCCAAAACTATGTGTCTTATATAATCATCAGTAAAATCTTTGCTTTTTATTAAAAAAGTATTATTTTAAATTACTAAGTTCTGAATTTGTCTAATTCATATAAAATCAGATGTGGTAAAACCCATTGAACCACACTGGAGAATCCGTTTGGCTTTCAATTTTAGGATATAAGGTTATAGGCTTTTCTATACTTTTTAAAAAAAGATTTTTATTTATTTATTTGAGAGAGAGAGAGAGCATGCACACTCATGAGTGGGGAGGGCAAGGGGCAGAGGGAGAGGGAGAAGCAGACTCCCCTCTGAGCAGGGAGCCTGACGTGGGATTTGATCCCAGGACCCTGAGGACACCACTCGAGCCGAAGGCAGAAGCTTAACCGACTGCGCTACCCAGGTGCCCCTATACTCATTTTTATTAGGAAGAAATGACCAGTTTTTATGAAATAAAAACTTCCATGTATACTATAAAGTGATATTCCTTGAGTAATAATTTATATTAAATTCCTAACAGGTTTTTGTCTTTTGGTTAAGTTCCACATGAAACTATTTTTAAAATGCTAAATAAAATAGTAGTCCTTTTTCCCACGAAGACTGGTTGGTACACATGTCATATTTAAGTACGGAAATGGTTCATATTTGGACCCATTCATCAGGTCTGTACATTACTAAGGCTATCATTATACTTTGTTGTTATTAACAAGTTCTTGTGTTATTTTCCGAAGCTTATGGGATTGGATCTACCCCACGGCACTGGCCCTATGCAGTGCTGCTACAAATGGTTTTTAGCAACTTTAACAGCGTACCTGTGCTTTGAGTGCTGGGAAGCATAAAATGGTGCTCATCAAAGACATTTTTCCCCCAACCATCATCTTGGCCCAAGCATTAGCGTTGGAAAGAGTGATCAAACTGGGACTCGCGGGGTTTCAGGTTTTGTTTTGTTGCCTTCTCCATAGACTGATTTCAAGGGTTAAGATTTTTTCTCACAGAAATGATAAGTGTGCATAGGGTTGTGTCAATATGTGTATTTACTCATCCAGTTAGTCCCACAGCAATTAAACAGGTGGCTCTTTCTCACAAGGAAGGCTCTTTCCTTTGTAAAACAAAAGAACCGAGGTTGATTGGATGTGCTTGAATGGGGGCAGTAGTAGTTGAGATAATTGTTCTCTTGTCCCCCTGTAGTGAAGAAGGCTGACTAATCATAACATCATAGCATCTAAGGGTTCAAGCGCCCATGGAGGTCATTTAGTTCATGAGACTTCAAATACAGGAGTCAGACCCCTAGGTATGAAGACTATGTGAAGACTCCTTCTTTTTTCTTTTCTTTTCTCTTTTTTTTCTTTTCTTTTCCTTTTCCCTTTCCTTTTCCTTTTCTTTCCCTTCCTTTCCCTTTTCCTTCCTTCCTTCCTTCCTTCCTTCCTTCCTTCCTTCCTTCCTTCCTTCCTTCCTTCCTTCCCTCATGCAGCTTTTCAATGAGGAAAGGAGCAGTCTGTTTTAAGGGAATTAATTTCTAGAACCTCAACAATTTCCGTATGTAGACTCCCTTTACAACAGAAGGGCATACCTCTCACATATTCAGAATCTTACTATGACACACTGTCTTTTTAAAAATTTTTTTAAGATTTTATTTCTTTATTTGACAGAGAGAGACAGTGAGAGAGGGAACACAAGCAGGGGGAGTGGGAGAGGGAGAAGCAGGCTTCCCTTTGAGCAGGGAACCTGATGTGGGGCTCAATCCCAGGACCCCAGGATCATGACCTGAGCTGAAGGCAGATGCTTCCCGACTGAGCCACCCAGGCGCCCCCCTATAACACACTGTCTTGAGCATAAAGTTTCTAATGTGCCAAACAAAGGCAAAATTGAAAGTACTTTTGTTGATGAAGCCTCCTTTATTTGAGACACTGTAAACGCAAGGTAGGGCATTAGTGTCTGTCCCTGTCTAGTATGTAGTTCTATCAAGGACAAAGTGTGGCATTAAGAATTGGAGTATTTAAGACTGTTGGTAGGTTTTGAAGTCTGATACATCAAGAGGGAGAGAGAACATGTTTGTTTGGTGACCTCAGTATCCATCCCAACCACCTGCAGAGAATGCTTTTCACTGGCAGAAAAGTTTCATGACTATGAAGACAACATCCATAAGGTAAGAAATATTAAAGGCTCTGATGCCTTATTCGATCCAATTGCCAAACTCATGGCAAGGACTTGTGCTCTCCTAGCTCTGCCAGTAAGTTATATAGTATCATCCATCAATTAAATGAGCCAGTTAGAGGTATTTAAAGCATACGCCACAACAAAAGCATTCAAGAGATATTATAATAACAAAGGTGAATGAAAATGAACAGAAGGCCGATTTTCCACACCACTCTGTGTATAACAGATTAAACAGAGCCACTAAGTCAAAGAGTAACAGGTCAATTAGTAGTGTTTTGCTCAGCCTTGGGAATGCTTTTTTATGGGCATACTTCACAGAAGCTGAGAAATGGGTGGATGTGGAAGACTTGGTGACAAATATTTTTGAAAGCAGGTAGTTGTCAGTTCTGTGCTTTCAATAAGACTGACAAAGAAATGCAATGGCGCTGACAGCTTGTAGACCGCTAAACACACCTTTTAGAAATAGATCACAACGTGATTCTTGACATATGACTAATAAGGATTTCAAATAGTCGAACGGCATCACTCTAAAAAAATCCTTTCCTTCCCATCTGCTTATTTTGTAGCAAGATTTCTTATATTTATATTTATAAAAAAAAAGAAACACAGGAATAAAATTGATACTGAATCATCTTCCTTTGCTTTTGTAATAATTAATATCCATCCATGACTACATGAACTATTCGGGAAAGCCCCCATTCATCTCATTTGGAGAGGTATTTTCAATACATTTTCCCTTTTTATATTTAATAGTTATAAAAATGGTTCACATATTTATATAATAATTAGGTTGATTTTAGTCAAATGTGTACAACTAATAATTATAAGCACAATTCCGTATAAAAGAAAACAGGTTTTTAAAACATTTACGAGTCTTATGGTTGCAGGAAATACAATTTAATTTAAATTTGTATTCCTATTTTGTCTTCAGGCACAAGAACGAAGCAGTTTGAAAATCATGCATCTAGTCTAGCTTTTCCTCTGAAATGGGACTCTCCCTTTCAAGTGCCCATCCACTTCTATTTGCTTCCAATTGTTACACCATTTAGAATGAATTTATTTTGGGGCGCCTGGGTGGCTCAGTTGTCTTCAGCTCTGGTCATGATCCCAGGGTCCTGGGATCGAGCCCCACCTCAGGCTCCCTGCTCAGCGGGGGGGTCTGCTCCTCCTTTTCCTTCTGCCCCTCCCCCCTGCTCATGTGCTCTCTCTCTCTCTCAAATAAATAAAATCTTTAAAAAAAAAAGAATGAATTTATCTTGAATTAAAGTCTTACAATGTGTCTTTTCTAAAAGGTAGACACAGACCTGACCTCTCCTTATAATCAGTGATGTAGCGGGACATGGCTGACTTTCCTTTACTTAAATCCACCGAACCCGCAGCTTAGATTAGTGCAACATTCCTGCTAAAGCCTCCAGGGTGAATGTCAGGGCACCGGAGTTGTGTGAAGGGGCTTTGTCTTTCTAAATTCTGCACTATTGCTCTTCAAGTCCTGGCTCTGCTCTCATTTGGCCAAGTCAAGTGTGTTCGTGTTTTCAAACGCTCTTTATTGACTGGAACCACACCCGGAAGTCAGGGAGCCATTGACACAGTTTGATAAACTTGTAAATACTCGAGCAACCTATTCCTCTGAAGCTCGTCAGTCCTCCCAGATAAAAGGCTGGACACAGATGTCTTTCATCATGTCCTGAATTCCAGAACACTCTGGCTTCAGAGGAAAGCAAAGGAGGGCCAGTTCTGGCGCTCTCTATCCTCCCTTACTGAGATCACTCCATCCTTAAGCCCCCGGAGCCTGAACCTGGGAATGATCATAGGAAATGGGAAGGCTGTTTGTAGGTTTTACCAAGAGAAAAAGGAGGAAAAATGGAGGAAAAAATAGACAGGGCAATAGAGTGCCCTGTAGTTATTCTAAACTCAAAGCGTGTAGGTTAGGAATCAAACCAATTAAAGCCTTCACAGTACGAGTGAGGTGTTCCATGTCTTCAAACACAATAGGGTATCATCTTGAAGATTTTTTTCCAACGTGTCCTGTTGCGCCTGAATGTGGGAGCCAGTAGCAGTCTTTTTACCTACTAACTGTGAATTTCCCTTTCATCAGTAAGTAGGTGTTACAACAGTCTCAACGTCTTAAAATACGATTGTCAGAGTGTGAACACATAAAGCGGCCACATCCCCAAAGCTATTGTTACCCTCCCCTCTTAGGTGATCCCTCGTTCATAGGCAAATGCATCAGGAAAAATTTTTCAGTAAAATTTCATTTTTCAGATACTGCATTAACCATGCCTTGAGCTCTGAGATATTGTACAAATAATAATTTACCAACCCTAGATGCTACAAGGACAAAATGGAATATTTAAATCATACCGATAATTAGGAGGTTTGGTATCTGTCTGAAAATTATTTTGTGATATCAGAAAAAACAGAGATGCAAAAAACTCTTTGCCATTCCATATCATGAATCTGCTGCCTGCATATGATGTAAGTAAACAAGCCCATAATTATTAAAACAGAAGGCAGAATACACAGCCAACTGTAAAAGTCTAACACAATTGTTGAGGAGGGTGAATGATACTATCATCTGAAGTCCCACAGAGGCACTAATAATTAAGATGTCAGGAAGCAAGGTTAGGCATTTACAGACAATCAACAGCCCATCCTCTAATTCTATGACTTAACCTTGGATTCCTACCCTGACTTTGAGATCTCTGAGAGAACATATCATTTTATAAACAACCACGTGACATAACACTGTGGATACAGAGTGTAGCATCACAAGCCAAGTGAATTAAAACGACTACCTTGCGAACATAGTTTAATGAACAAAATCAATACAGCACCTAATTATGGAATTACTGCACACTACAACACAAACCGTATCAACAATATTGAATAAAACGCAAGGCACTTGCCCTGTCAGCCCATTTCTTCAAAACATAGGCAATCTTTAACTTGCTATAAAATTTAATTCTTTGAAATTGTCCAGTATTTGAGAAAATTCATACACGATGAACAATGACGTAAAGTTTAAAAGCATTTGAATTATTTTGTTTAAACAGGATGAATCATACATATATGTATATATACATACACACATATAGATGCAGTTTTTAAGTTTGTACTCAAAAAAAAGGAGTTGAAAAGTGTTTTGTTCATACATGATTGACAGAAAGCATTGTATTAGTTTCAGAAGTACAATACAACACAATGACGTTTGTATACAATGCGAAGTAATCACCACAATGAGTCTTGTTAACAGCCATCACCGCACATAATTACAACTTTTTTTCTTGAGATGAGAAATGTTGTATGTAAGTGATGAATCACTGAAATGTACTCCAGAAACCAGTGTTGCACTGCATGTTAACTAAAATTTTTAAAAAATCTCTCTTAGCAACTTCCAAATATCCAATACACTATTATTAACTACAATCACCATGCTATACATTATACCCCATAACTTATCTATTTTATAACTGGAAGTTTGTACAAAAGGAGTGGATTTTGTTTTGTTTTGTTTTTTTTTTTAAGATTTTTTTATTTTTTATTTATTCGACAGAGATAGAGACAGCCAGCGAGAGAGGGAACACAAGCAGGGGGAGTGGGAGAGGAAGAAGCAGGCTCATAGCAGAAGAGCCTGATGTGGGGCTCGATCCCATAACGCCGGGATCACGCCCTGAGCCGAAGGCAGACGCTTAACCGCTGTGCCACCCAGGCGCCTTTGTTTTGTTTTTTGATTGGAGAAGTAATTTGCCAGAGTTGTACTAGCCAAAATTTATGGCCTTTATTCGTCTTATATTATCCCAAACTATTCTATGCTAAATTTTGGCATTTGTCTAATTGTTCCTTCCACATAAAGGTAGTGTTGAAATACCCTGCCATGGTACCCTCTATGTGCCCTACTATGTATGCATTTGCTAACTCATTGTAATTGCCTGCTTGATTTCTATTTTGCCTAGTGATTCACATGCTCTGAGATCAACTGTGATTATCTTTTTTTTGCACTGCTATAGTCTCAGAGCCTTGCTCCGTGCATGGCACAGAATATACTCTCTATAAATAAGCGTATAATATTATGCATTCAAAGGAATATTAAGGATATGATTCCTTTCATAAAATCCAAATAACTAATAATAAGGATTTCTATTGCTTTAGAGAATATTCTTGATGACGATTTAAAGACGTATCAGTATTACATGACTGGCTCCTGGCGGGGCCCCGATGGCTATGCAGCTGTAATCTGTGGCCATGGCTTCCCGCAGGCTGGATAGGCCACCGCACTCTTGGGTATTGCCTGGATGCATGGATAAATTATTAAAACCATTACTAACCCTCCAAATTTAAAACCATAGTGGACATGTTCTGTGTCTCATTGGTGACCACCTAGCATCTACCTTTGTTACCTTTTTGAGACTGGAGAATATTGTTTGGCACATGGAAACTCTTAAGTACATGGTCAAAATAGCGTTTCTTTATTAAATGCTCGGATAATACAAACATGTAAAGCAGCTTTAAGAAACAGAATGCTATTAGATGTTTTTAACTGCTACATAAGGTGAAACTTGTGCTAGCATAAAAACAGAATGCTGTGGGATGCCTGGGTGGCACGGCAGTTAGGTGTCTGCCTTCAGCTCAGGGAGTGATCCCGGCGTCATGGGATCGAGCCCCACATCAGGCTCCTCTGCTATGAGCCTGCTTCTTCCTCTCCCACTCCCCCTGCCTGTGTTCCCTCTCTCGCTGGCTGTCTCTATCTCTGTCAAATGAATAAATAAAATCTTAAAAAAAAAAAAAAACACAAAACAGAATGCTGTGTATACAGTCCAGATTACCACAAAACATATCTGGGTTTCTACCTGACATGAGTACTCAAACTGGTGCTTTAAATGATCTCTTTGCTTTAGTGATTGTTTTAAACTCCTGGACTGAAGGAAAATTATCAGAGGTAACTATCAAAGATCTTTTATTCAGATCTCTCTTTGTCGGTCAATGTTAACCTTATTTTGTCATTTCTGGTGTCTCCCTTCGTAGTGCCAAGACTCCTTCAGTGCCATAACTTCCAGCTAACAGATAATCCCTTCTACTCAAGGAGATGGGGTCCATGTTGGATTCAGCTGCCTCCCCTTTTGTGACTCCCCTATACATTCCCCAGCTGAACAATACTGACCCATAGGTAGGGACTCCTCTATGCCCCTATCCAGCAGGAAGACATTACAGAAGATGAGACCTTCCACCTTCAACAACCTTAAAGATTTAAGGGTCAAAATTGTTCAGGGGGGGAAACGATGAGAGAACAGAAGGCAAGCTGAGGACAAAGCAGAAACTGACACCCCGCAAACCCCCCACCCCCAACCATGGGATGTACGTGACATTCCTCAGGCAAGCCTGGCTGTCCTAAAGGACAAAGAAATAGTTACCTATAGATACCACAATCCTGCAAGACTTAAGTCTCCCTCAGTTTACAAATGTCTTTAGCAGTTTACAAGAACGAAGCATCTCTACCAATAACCTAGCTTCCGGAAGGGAATGTAGATAAAATTAAATGTCCTTATAATCTGCAGCCTCCAGGAAGTTCCCAACCATCTTAATGTTAACGCCTGGCTAGAGGGAAAAACAACCTTAACTTGACAATGGCAAGGCCTCTGGTATCTTGTGAGCCTTCTTTAACATATGAAAGTATTTCCTCAACCTCCCTTTTTCCTTACCTTCCCCCAACCCCATAGTATATAATCAGCCACCTCTCAACAACCCCCGTGCAGCAACTCTTTCTGCCTATGGGTCCTGTCCCCGTGGTTTAATAAACCACCAATTTTGCACCAAAAAAAAAAAAAANCAACAACCCCTGTGCAGCAACTCTTTCTGCCTACGGGTCCTGTCCCCGTGGTTTAATAAACCACCAATTTTGCACCAAAAAAAAAAATAAAAAAAAATAAAAAAATAAAAATGTATCTTCTTAAAAATTCAGCTACAAATTACAAGTGCATGATCTAGAATTGTGTTAAAAAGAGTGAACTCATAATTATTGACATGTATCAAACACCTGTCACTCCCTGGCTGCCTACATGCATCATTTGATTTAAACCTCAGTACTACCACATGGAGAAACACACGCTTAGGGAAGGTCATTTACGTAAAGTCACCCAGTAAGTGACAGAGCTTCAATTCTTAACCACTAGGCTCTACCAAGGTTTGCTCTGTGTATACTCTGCAACCCGCCATGTTGGGCCCTTTATATACTTTATAGCATTTAGTCATACTACTTTCATCTATTCATTTAATAGATACTAATTGAGCACCTTTTCATGTCTGTAACTATGCTGAGAGCTTGGGACAGAGCAGTGGAACACAGATATAATCTGTGCCTCAGACTCTGGCAGAGAAGACATACATTAAGTGGTAACAGTGATAGCCAGTAACATTTTTCAAGTATTTATTATGTACTACATACTGTTTTAAGTATTTCCATTGAATCCTTAAGACTGTTCTAATGACGAGAAAACTCAAGGCCAAAGAAGCTATATGCACCTTGTCCCAAGTAACAAGGCCACTGATGATCAGAACTAGAATGGGAACCAGGAGGTTGGCTTCAAAGCCTATACTGTCTCTCCCCCATACTGTTTCTGTATTGGAGTACGGCGTGATGATCAGCCAGAGAGTGGAGAGCCTTGTAAGTCATTTAAAGGCAACTGACGAGAGTCTAGGTCAATGCAGGGGGTCAAGCAGGGTATGGATATCTCACATTTGTATTTGAAGACTCTGTGAACAAGACTAGAGACATAACAGCCCAGACAGAAGGTGGCTTCCATAATCCAGGTGAGAGATGATGGATCCAAGAGATATTGTGGAGTTAGAACTGACAGGACTAGGTGATTCATTGAACCTGGAAGTAAGAGGGTAGGAGTAGCCTACGCATGACCCCTGGCCTTCTGGCCCAGGGAACTGGGTGAATGATGATGCCATTTTCTGACCCAAAAAGCCCTGAAGGAGAGACAAATTTGGAAAGAGAGATGATACGGCAACTGTGTTTTCCAAAAGATGGCCACCACAATATCTTCTATTGCACATGCTCTCGTGAAATGAATCCCTGCCATTTCCCCACACAAGACGGAGAGTTTAATTCTCCTTCCCATGAATATGGGCTGATCTTACTGACTTTCTTGACCAACAGGATGTAAGGGAAGTGACATCCTCAAGTGTCCACTATCGTAGGATGTGAGAAGGCTTGTAACTTCTGTGTGGGTCTCTGGGAATGCTCCCTCTTGGGATACTTCTCTTCAGAACCAGCTGCTATGCTCTGAGAAGCCCAAGCCACATGGAATGCTCTGGTCTGCAGCCATAGCTGAGCTCCAGCCAACACACAGCCCCAACTGCCAGCCATGGGAGTGAGCCATCTTGGACTTCCAGCTCAGTGGGGTTTCAAACAGCCCCAGCTGACATCTAAAAGCAACTGCACCAAAACACCCAAGTACAAATACCAGAATTTCCCAGTCAATCTACAGAATTGGGAGTGGTGATACCAACTGTTCTCTTAAGCCACTGAATCTTGATGTGACCTATTATGCAGTAATAAGAGAACCAAAGTAGTCGATGGGTTCAGTTTTAGACCCATGATGTTTGAGGTGCTTGGAAGATATCCAGGTGGAGGAGTTCCAAAGCGACTTGGACAGATTTTGCATAGTTGATGTCTGGAGCTCAGAGAGAGAGAAATATCTCTACCACACATATTGACTTGGGAGCATGCGAATGTTAACACAGCACATAGCATATAGAATGTGACGGAAGCCAGGAGAGCAGATAAAAGAACCCAGAGGAATCATATTCCAAAAAAGAGCAGAGTCCTGAGTAACGGCAATGTTGAGGGATCAGGCAGAGAAAGATGAGTCAACTCAACAAACTGAGAAATCACTGCCAAAGAGTCAGGAAGAGCGCCAAGGTGAATGCAGTATCATAGAAGCTAAGAGAATAGAGCATTTCAATTAGGAGGGATAGATTAACTATTATATGCTACCAAGAACTCAAATATGATAAAGATGGAAGAGTATTCACTGATACTACCGACATAGCGATAACCCTGGAAGACATCAGTTCCAACGCATCGTGGTAGAAAACGGCCATGAGAAAGGAGTACATGAAAGGCGAAGACACGAGTATAGTCAATACAGATGCTGTGCTCACGAAGGCTGGATGTGAAGGGAGAAGGGACAATTAGGGTAGGGCCGGAGTAGGGGGGAGAGTCAAGGGTTTTTTGGCTTTTTTTTTTAAACATTGAGGTGCCTCCGTACGTTCACGTGTTGACAGAAGGTGTCAACAGTGGGCAAATTTGGAAGATACAGAATGGGATCGAGAGCGCTCACGAAAGAATAGCCTTGAATACAGGGCAACAGGAGTGAAAGTGCAGATCCAGATACACAGAGGAATGGAGATTTGTTTACAAGAAATTAAAAGAACTTCCTGGGGAAGTTTCTATTTGTTGTTGAATAGAAGAGTCCATCTGTTGACAGAGCGGGGGTTCTGACGACCGTAGGAAGATCTGGAACAATGGTAGAAAAGTGTGGAGGGGAGACTGCCAGGGAAATGGAGTAGGGCAGCCAGACTGTTGGAGTCAGTGAGCCAGGAGATGGGTATTACAATTCCCTCTTTCCATGTGAGGAAATTGAGGCTCCAAGAGGTTAAGTAACTTGCTCAAGGTTACAAAGTAAATAAATGAAGGAGCTAGGATGTGAATATAGGCCTGTGTCATTCTTTCCAGGGGAGTAATTTTAGTTTCTGGAAGAGGCTGGTATTAGAAGTTGAAAAACCTCATTCTCACCTCTCCACTCCCACTGTCCACTTCCATGAGTTTTGCCTGAGACCCCACATTTTTGACCTCTCATCTCTAAAATTGTTAGTCAAAGACGGTCTCATGGAATACCATAGAAATTCTTCTTTTACACACTAAATACCGTTTAGAAGCTTCCATTCAAATGGGCTTACAAGCCAGCACGGAGTTTACTGAAGTCTTAACACCATGGCTGCTCCTTCGCATTGTATTTATATAATAAGAATAAAACAGGACTGCATAAACAAAAGTACTGTGTTTAGAAGCCGTGACTCAGTCGTCTCATTCATTATGTTTGGCACAGTTAATTCTCCTAGTGAGCTTTGTTCAGAATTCCAAGGCTCTCTTTAGGGTGGTAATCTAGAATTTCTAAAGAGATGATGTGATAGGCTTCTCTGGAGAGTTTATAAAGCTGAGGTCGTGGACGCCGGTGTATGGACAGTGCAGGGTCATCACGGAGTTAGTTTAAAAGCCATGATTTTCAGGTACCTCCTCTGTCTTGCAAATACAGTCCCCTCCTGCCCCCCCCACCAACCCCATGACTATAAGTATTTAAGAGATACATACCGAGAGCCTTTACTTGGAAAAATAGAAATAAGAATTCCTTACAATTTATAGGTTTTTGTTTGGGGGGGGTGCTATTGGAGAAATAATAAAGACAAGTGACTACTAATTAGGTCCCACTTTGTGGATAAGGTCTGAGCCCAGAGATAGCCTTCCTTTCCATAAGGAGAAATTCCTATGAATCCCTGGTCCAGCTGGCAGGCTGGAGCATCAGTTTTTCTCCAGAGAACCTAACTCTTCCTGGGGCATCTGTTGCCTGTTCCTTATGTGGGGGGCTTGTTTACAAGGCCAGGAAGAAGGTTCCTTGCTTCCATGTGTATACAGTTCTACAGGCACACATCCACTGTCCCCAGTGCGTTCTATGATCACGTGGGGGGACTTCAGTCTCTCGTAAAGGAGGGGACTGTCAGACCGGTGTTGCTGAAGCCGTGGACCACCATCCTTTGTAAACTGTGAAAGGCTGTGAGTGAGTGAGCACTTGTATAAATGGGAAACACAGGAGAGTAAGAAAGCCAGGGCACACGTCTCAAAATGAGGATAAGCACTATTATGGGAAACATGTTTCAGATGGATATGTGCACGGGTCTGTGGATTTTGACATAATGTGGATTTCTTCCTGCAGTCAAAGAGAAGAGTTTAAAACTCTATAAGCTCTGCAGAATTTCTGAAGCCATATGTACATGATGTTCTTTCTTTTTCTTTTTTTAAGATTTTATTTATTTATTTGACAGACAGAGAGAGAGAACAAGCAGGGGGAGCAGCAGAGGCAGAGGGAACCTGATGTGGGGCTTGATCCCAGGACCCCAGGATCATGACCTGAGCTGAAAGCAGACGCTTCACCAACTGAGCCACCCAGGCGCCCTTAAGATGTTCTTTCAAATGCCTGGAACTGCTATGATCCCAGACAGATTATTTCAGGGTCATCCTAAATCCTTCTTGTAGGATCTGAACCATGAAGCACCTGGACCAAGATTACAAAGTAAACAGGTGAGGAAGCTAGGATTTGAACAGAGGTTTATGTGAGCTGAGGAACGTGGCCCATTCAAGCAGAGGACGTCCTCCCTGGCAGAATACCAGGGGCCTGCACGAGGCTGGCGGAGCATTTCTCAATCCACAGCTCTCTTGGTATGACGCTGCTCGGGTACTGTGAAACTAATTAGCTGTGCTCTATTTTCATCTAAACCATGATAAAAGGTTAGGATGTTGTAAAAGAAAACATGTCTACAATAAGCCTTTCTCTTTTTAGTCTAATTTCTTGAGTCTAAAAAAAAGTTCCCTCCATGTGTGGTTAGTACATGCCATCAGGCTCTTTTCATAGAAACCATCCGCTTTAGGAGACAGGCTACATTTTAATCTACAGAAACCCAAAATAGGGGTGCCTGGGCGGCGCAGTCATTAAGCGTCTGCCTTCAGCTCAGGGCGTGATCCCATGGTCCTGGGATTNTCATAGAAACCATCCGCTTTAGGAGACAGGCTACATTTTAATCTACAGAAACCCAAAATAGGGGTGCCTGGGTGGCGCAGTCATTAAGCATCTGCCTTCAGCTCAGGGCGTGATCCCATGGCCCTGGGATTGAGCCCCACATCAGGCTCCCTGCTCTGCTGGGAGCCTGCTTCTTCCTCTCTCACTCCCCCTGCTTGTGTTCCCTCTCTCGCTGGCTGTCTCTATCTCTGTCAAACAAATAAATAAAATCTTAAAAAAAAAAAAAAAAGGAAACCCAAAATAAACACTCTTAATTTCTGTGCAGTTACTTGAGCGGCTCGTCTCTGTGTTACCAGTGTATAAAAAATAAAACAATTGATTACTTAATTGCATTTCCCCCACCTACAGTTGTCATTACTGATACGTCACCACTTACAGTTTCTTAGAACATGTGGAGCCTTATACCAAAAGGCTCCGTACAGGTGTGGGGCGAAGGGTATTTATTATTACCATGAAAATCTAATGTCTTATAAAATTCCTCAGGCTTCCTAAGAAGGAAGAGAATTGCCATAAAGTATTGTTGTTGAAATAAAACAGAAGATGAGAAAACAGAGAACAGAAAAATGATAAAGGCGTTAGTCATGGTCAAGAGGTACGTGTCAAACGGCAGCATATATATAAATATAAATAAATATATATTATGTCATCTATAAATACACAATAGCTTCTTTCTAGTCTTACAAAGAAACCAGCCACATGAGGACGGACATAATTGATGCCAAAGCAGAATATAAATACACGAGAGAAGAAGAAACAAAGGGGGAAGAAAAGCGTGGGAAATGCTCAAAGGCAGACAATATGTTTATGTGACAAAAAAAAGTATCTTGATCCAACTTCTTTGAGTTATAAAGTATTATGACATTTTGCAAAAAGTCAGAGATTGCCAAGTGTCAAAATACACACACACACACACACACACGTATCAAAATAATTGACAGGTACATATAATATACATATATACATGTATATATACATTTTCCTGGGTGTTTCTATGGAAAAATGAAAGAACACATTCTCGAACTTCTTAAATTCTGTTTTTAACTTAGAACTGAATGATCTGAAAGTCTATTAGCCCAAAGTGCAAACTTTTGAAGGTTTACAGAAAGGACAAGCAGAGCAAAGGTCAATAAATTATAATCCTTTAATGCGTCTTGTATTTGAAAGCTTTTATAACAAAATTAATATAGTATTCCAACTCCATATGCTAGTTGGATGAAAAAGCCTAATACACCCAAGATATAATATACGAGAAGATATAGTGAATTATAGCCTATTTACAGACTAAAAATAAGACAAAATACACACTTGCAGAGGGAAAGCTGGAAAAGCCTAGCCATCAAATCAGAAGGCAGAAAATCATATTATTCCTCTAATAAAAATGTGAACTTCCAATCTTTCAAGTAAATGAATAAAAACCCCTCATTAAAAGATGACATCTGTATTCCAAAATCTCTTCCCTCTCCCAAATATAACTGGATGTGACACAGATAAAAATAAATTTATGGAAAAGAGATGTTAAAAGAAACACACAAGACACATAATTCTTTCTCTTACCATTGTCGCCAGAAGGTAATGACACCGTGTTTGTTGGCATAGTATCAGAATTCACTTTTCCATTCTCAAATGTGTCATTTTCAGTCTGCTGTAACTGCCAGTTGAGGCCAAAGAGATGCATTGCTGGGGGCAAAGAATACAAGTCGTTGAGAGGTCTGCTGTTTGCAGGCAGTATAGCAAATGGTAAATGTGTTTAGAACAAGATTCATATGTAAAGTGAAAATTTCCAAGTTCTAAAATACCAAAAATAATTGCATTAGATTTCTAAATTAATTTCTAAAAATTAGAAAGGGAACAGTTCCTCCTCACACAACGCTGCACAGTACCGGAACCAGGAGGCTCTCAGGAACGAATAATTACTGGCTCTGCTTGGCCTGAGTTCCACTCCTCACTGTCATTTAGGTAAGTGGCTGAATGCTCTGTAGCAGTGACCGCCACATTTGCTTGACCTCAGGCCACTTGCACATGTGTAATACTTAGTTGCAACATCTGTACATTCTCAAGACACCTGATGCTGTTCATTTGGATTAAGGTAAAAAGTAACGATCGGTCTCCCAGATAAATCTGCTGCATCAGAATGGATTTAGATGCACAACACAGAGTAATATTTGAATATTCTAGATTTAAGACGAGTTTATGACATTCAATTCATCAACGGCACACGCTACGCGTCAGATAATTTCATGCAGAGTTTCTGATGTGGGTGTGATAATCTTACAAATTTATAAAAATTTTGTAAATGTGTTTATTAATTTTCTTTATTTGAAATATTTAGAAAACAGACAACTATAAGACTATACACTTATAAATGTAATACACTTTAAAATTTTTATATGATTTTTCTTAATTTATTTGAAATATTTACAAGAATATCACCACTGTAATATTGACCATTAACTCTCAACTGAACTTTCATTCGTGTTCCACAGAATACAGTTTCAGAATTCAGCCCGAAGGAGGTTAAACATGCCTTGGGAAACCCAGGGACGATCATATTACCTTATCGCAAATGATTTTTCTTGGACATCGTCTGGCATTTCAGCATACATATGGAATTTACCAGAGAGGTGAAGAAAGACATAGCGTTTAAGAAGTATTGTCGGAAACAGCGTGATGACCACCACTGGTTAAAGGCGAGCCCTTATTAAATATGAAATATACGTAGGAACACAATTAATTTGGCAGCGTAAAGAACAGGGGCTTTAGATGGAGTCAGACTTTGGTTTAATCTTCCATTTAGGATTTAACCTTGGACAAATGATGGAATATTATTAACATTAGTTTTTACTTTTTTTAAATGTTTTTTTATTATATTATGTTTTTACTTAAAAAATGAGGTTGGTTAAACCTACCTTACTTAATTGATGTGACCTTTCTAGACAGGATAGGTCTGTGAGAGTATATTATAGACTGCTGGTACATAGCAGGACTGTTCTTAGTACATAGACACTTCATTTATTTATTCTGGACTCCAGATTACTGAACTATTTTTTTTTACAGATTTTATTTATTTATGAGAGACAGAGAGAGCGAGCGAGAGAGAGGGAGGCAGAGGGAGAAGTAGGCTCCCCATGGAACAGGGAGCCCAGCACAGGGCTTGATCCCAGGACCCTGAGCCGAAGGCAGATGCTTAACTGACCGAGCCACCCAGGCGCCCCCAGATTACTGAACTATTTGAAGTCACCTGACCAGACCATGCTACCTCTCAATAAAGAGTTCCTCCTGTCTGTAACGCTCTTCATCCAGTGTAAAATACCCATTCACCGCTCAGATGGTAGGCACCAACTTTGTGGGGGAGCCTTTCCTGACTGGGTTAACTACGTCTCCCAAGACTGTTTTCATTCACTTTTGTAACTCATTTACCATATACGGTGCCCAGTACCTCGTAGGTCTTTAATAAGCGTCTGTGAAGTAAATGAAATCAATGTTCTGATGTTCTCAAATCTAAGAAAACACTGTTGTGGATAAAAATGTAGTAATTTAAGGGAAAAGTTAATAAATTTAAGACAAATAAGTAAATGGCCAAGAATAGAGTGTTCTATTATTAATAAATAATGACTATATTAGCATAATAGTACATGACAGCAGCTGAGCAAAAGCTCCCTAGTATTCTATATAATTAACGTTTAAAGAAAAGTTTCGACAGTTTGAGGGCCTTCTACACCTTTCACCTTCTTTTGTTAACAACTCCTGCCATAAAATTGTGCTATAATAAGAAACACAGCAAACACAGATGCAAACAGCTACATCTACCCTGTGCCTTTTTAACAAACGTACATACTCCCCGTCTTAAATTATAATCTGGCAGCAATTCCTTTCAAACTCCGGATTTTTAAGGATTAAGATATAGGTTTTAGAATCCTTGAATTCCCAAATTCTCAGCTCGAAAGGAGGTATGACTTCATACCTCATTTTGCATTAAATTACATAGTGTTTGAGTGGCAAAATGTCAGGAGCTTTCTAAACATTTATCACTTCATACGCTTTTCAAGTTTTAGGTATTTCAGCAATTTTTGAATACAATAATGGGAACTCGTTCTGCATACAGTGAAAGCTTTGACAGACATACTTTGGCATAGCGATGATAAATATTTCAAAAGGGTCAAAGTTTCTACACAAAATAATTTATCATCATTGTGAGCTTTTATGTAACATAAAATGTCTTCCCGAATGATAGATTTGCTTATATTATTGGTTGTAATAGACTTCGAAGAAGAAAGATAATCCATGGGATCCTGCACAGATGTCAAATGTTAGAAAGTAGTGTTATGTTTCTGTTTGGAGAGCTAGTTTATTTTATTTTTTATTTTTTTGGCCAGATGGGCAATAGCTTTATTATATATTTTCTTCTTACAGTAAATCTCAATAAAATGAAATTCCAGTCTACTTGAGATGCTGTATAATGAGAACCATACCAAATAATATTACACCTTGTTTAACATTACACTGAAAACAGAAACCAACAAGTTGTTTGGTCTTGGGATATTACGTACATTGGAAATCTTGGTGTTTGGTATTTAGTAATGCTCTCGACACTCATTATGTGTAACTTGAGATTTTCCTACAAATATAGCGTGTTAGTAAAACTGACTCCACAAATGAAGGAGGGGGACGCAGAGGGAGGCAGCAAACTCATAAGTCAAAAATGCCAGAGAAATTACCGAGCACTTATGCAATAGCACTATATGGGAAGGTCTTGGCAGACACATAAGGGAAAATCAACAAAATAAAATACATATGTAAATACCGATGGATGAGCCCAATTCTTCGACGCCCAAGTTGGAAAGCAGATTTGAACCCATGGGAGGGCCTGTGGCACCGGTACTCATGAAGGGTGAACATGGATCTTTGCTGTACGCGCGACCTAGTGGGTTGGGGGCATAGCGTCAAGGAGTGCCTGGGAGCTCTGTGCCCTGAGTCCCTCACCGCCCTGGGCACGGAGCTTAGGTGAGGAGTACTGACTGGCAGGAACGTTGTTCTTTGTATTGCTGTTAGAACATCATGACGCAGTCTTTTTTTTTTTTTTTAAAGAAAACATCCATTAAGCACTTACTATGTATCAAATAACGTGCCAGTGCTTAGCACCTGCCCTATCTCATTTAATCCTCACGAAGACTCCAATGAATACTTAATATTATTACTTTGTTTTTCATTTTAAATCTGAGAATTGAGGCTTTTGGGGAGCTTAAGGTTTCAAGCATGCAAACAGTAGACCTTGCCCTTCAACCCATACCTTCTAATCACAAAGGTCTTCACACAATACACCTGTCTGTTCTCCCAGGGGGCACTGGAATGTGAAAATCCATATGGAAGGAAGTGAAATGTGCCTTCACTGAGGGCCACAGGCTAGATACGGTTTTTCTACCAGATCTAGAAAACGGAAGGCAGAGACAGTATTTGGTGGCAGAGGCTGGGCAAAGATTCTTCTAAGTAACATTTGTGTATTCCAGGCAAGAATCTTCAGTACAAGGACTTTATAGTAATATGATAACGATGAAAATTCACAACAGGCTATTTTCGTTAACTCTGAGAGTATTTTTTTTTAAAGATTTAATTTATTTATTTGAGAGAGAGAGTGAGAGAGCCAGAGAGCAAGCACAAGCTGGAGGAGGAGCAGAAGGAGAGGGACAAGCAGACTGAGCGTGGAGCCCGACGCGGGGCTGGATCTCACGATCCTGAGATCATGACCTGAGCCGAAACCAAGAGTTGGACGCTCAGCCTACTGAGCCCCCCAGGCGCCCCAAGAGTCTTTAAAACAACAATTCAAAAACTACATGTGAACACTATATGTGTGTATTTTAAAGTTACAGAAAGCATTCATGTAGATTTAATCTTAAAATATTTGTTTCTGATATCATGTTTCATAGTTTCATACTGTTATTTCCATGTATTTCTGGGTGATTTTAATGAGAGGTGGGGGCTGGATTCACATCTAAAGTGTTATCCAAGGAAGAAGGGAATTTGTGAATGACAACAAAAACATTGTATGTCTGCTCAAGTGTGTTTTTTACCTTTGAAAGTACCTTGATGCCTATTATCTTGTTTTTATTTTTGTTTTTTAAGATTTATTTACTTATTTTAGAGAGCACAAGCGGGAGGGGGAGAGGGAGAGAGAAGCACACTCTGCTCCTAGCACAGAGGCCGACGTGGGGCTCGATCTCACCACCCTGAGATCATGACCTGAGCGGAAACCAAGAGTCGGACGCCTAATTGACTGAGCCACCCAGGAGCCCTGATGTCTATTATCTTCTAATAATGTACTGTATGACAGGGGTCATCATCCCTGTTGTACGAGTGAAACACAGGCTGAGAGCAGGTTAGTGACTTACCCGATGCCTTTTAAAAAGTTAGTGTGCAAAGACTACTCATGATACCAGATCTCTTGAACCAATTTCAGGATTCCCTTTCCTATACTGAGCTGTTGTCCTTCTCATCTCAATTGTTCTGAATCAAAATTTAAAGAAATTAAAAAATTTTTAACACAAATTGTTGATTTATTTCTTTTTTTGACAACAGCACATATAATCAGAAGTTGTCCATTTGTTGAAATGTGCTTCTAAATACAAGATGTTTACCCACTGAAAATGGCTGCATTTGGCAAAATCGCTTGTTAAGTTGCTTGTTTGGAATTAGAAATCTTCTCTACATTAAAAATCTTGGAAATGATGGTTCAGTCCCCAGTTGGTCTACAAAATTCTGTCTCTATATCCAATAGAAATATATATACACATAGCACCAAAAAGCAGGAACAAGAATGTTCTCAGAAGCATTATTTGTAATAACCTCAAACTGGAAACCCAGATGTCTGCCAGCAGTAAAAAGGATAAACAAATTATAGTGTTTATCATATATCATACCATATCATTATAGTCAACCAAGGAATTCTACGGATCAACGTAAATGAATAAGGCATTGCCCGGAGCAATGACATGGATAAGTCTCACAATCGCAGTGCTGAGCAAGAGAACCCATTCATAAAAAACACAAATGTTGTATAAGTCAACGTGTATAAAGTTCAAAGGCAGGTAAAATTAACTGGTAGGAGGAACCGAAGTCACCAGAGTAATTACCTCTAGGGAGGGAGGCTAGGTAACGACCAGGAGAGGCCACAGGGGACTTCTGCAATGCTAGTAATATTTCCATTTTTCTATCTGGGCAGTGGTTCCACTGGTGTGTTCCCTTATGATCTGTATACTTTTTTTTTTTTTTTAAAGATTTTTATTCATTTGACAGCGATAGAGACAGCCAGCGAGAGAGGGAACACAAGCAGGGGGAGTGGGAGAGGAAGAAGCAGGCTCCTAGCCGAGGAGCCTGATGTGGGGCTCGATCCCATAACGCTGGGATCACGCTCTGAGCCGAAGGCAGACGCTTAACTGCTATGC
This sequence comes from Ailuropoda melanoleuca, assembly GCF_002007445.2. NCBI lineage: Eukaryota > Metazoa > Chordata > Mammalia > Carnivora > Ursidae > Ailuropoda > Ailuropoda melanoleuca. The sequence goes on along the minus strand of NC_048235.1, from coordinate 11,625,280 downwards.
CACCCAGGTGCCCCGATCCGTATACTTTTCTAAATGTACGTTATTTAAAAGTAGCCCATCTGACACATAGCATAACTAAAGGATGTGTATTTTCACCTTCCCTACACCCTTCCTGCACGTGCTCGTCTCTATAAGGCCCCGAGGTGTTCCTCTAGGAAAGATAACCATGTAGAATGGCAAGTGACTTCATCAGCCAGGAGCTGGAGGGAAGGGCGAGGAAAGGCTTGCTGAGTGCAAATCTTGAGGGTTAAACGGAAAGCAATCTGATTAAACAAATTCACGTACTGGGTTAATGACTACCAGCTCATGGCCGTCCCAGATTGATTTGTAGTTTACAAACATTATGGCTTGTCTTGGTGAGGATGTGGAGAAACGCAAGCCTTGTGCCCTGCGGACAAGATTGTAAAGTGGTTCAACTGCTATGGAAAACACTATGGTGATTCCTCAAAAAAAAAAAAAAAAAAAAAACAAAAAAATAAAATAAAACTGGAGCTACTATACGACCCAGAATCCCACTTCTGGAAGTACATGCAAAAGAACTAAAAGCAGGGTCTCAAAGAGATATTTGCAAGTCCATGTTCATAGCAGCACTATTCAGACGAGTCAAGAGGCAAAAGCAACCCGAATGTCCATCAACAGAAGAATGGATACAGAACACAGACACAGTGGAATAGTACTCAGTCTTACGAATATAGGAAGGAAGCTTTGTCACAGGCTGTAACACGGACGAAACTTGAGGACATTATGTTAAGTGAAATAAGCCAGTCGCCAAAAGACAAATACGGTTTTGATTCCAGTCTTAACGGGTATCTACAGTAGCTCAGATTCACAGAGGCAGAAAGAATGGTGGTTACCAGGGGGTCAGGGGAAGGGGAAATGGGGAGTTGTTGTTTAAAAGGTGCAGAGTTTCAGTTTTGTAAGACGAAATGTTCTGGAGGTCTGTTGCACAACCGTGTGAATATATCACAGGGCCCATGAACTGGCCAGATTTGCTTGTCTACCCTTTAAATCATGCCCTTAACTTTCCTGCTTCCATGCCTTCGCTCCTATCATTCCCGCCCCCAAGTCCCGTCTGATGACATCTCACCAATACCTCGAAGTCCAGTTGAAACGACATTTGTTCACGAGGACTTCCTGGACTGAATAACTATCCTGTCCTACCACAGCACTTTGTAGTATTTTACCTAAAACATCCCACTTTTTGTCTGAATAAATTTTTTACTTTCTGCAGTTGTGAGGAGCGGGGAGTTGCAAGAGAAGCAGAAATGGATCTTTGCAGTGAGGGGGTAAAACAGGCACGTCGAGGGGAAAGAGAGAGGAGTTTGGGAAGAATGGGAATAAATGATAGGATTTTAGCTATGAAAAAAAAAGAGAGGATAGTTAAGGGAAAGGTTTAATATATAATTCAGCTTTCTCAATATTTTGCTGAAAGTTGATCTTAGAGGCTGGATCTCTGTAGCTGAACTGGTTCCTGAGAAACAGGGGTGACTAACAGAGCCCCTGAGACAGAGTAAGGAGAAGCCTTGGGGGCACCTTGTATAATTCCGCCCTTTTTCTCGGTCGGAATGCTTTTATTTATTTATTTTTAAAAATATTTTATTTATTTATTTGTCAGAGAGAGAGAGAGAGGGAGAGCGAGCAGGGAGAGCGTCAGGCAGAGGCAAAAGCAGGCTCTCCACTGAGCAGGGAGCCAGATGTGGGACTCGATCCCAGGACCCCGGGATCATGACCTGAGCTGAAGGCAGATGCTCAACTGACTGAGCCACCCAGGCGCCCCAGAACCCTTCTAAATTAGTTGTAATATGTAACATTTGTCATCTACAAACTTAATGAGCATACTTTTAATACTGTCACCCATGTTGATGATAAAAAATTATCATGATGTCAATTCTAGAAACAATGCACATGGATGTGAAGCTATTGGTCATATTGCAAACTATGTTACTAACAGCCAAATGGTCTACTTTATAGACTATATCTTTCTAGGTTGTCTCATGGTATTCTTGGATTCAACCAATCTGAAGATATTTACGATGAAATATTTCTTATATAATTAAAAAAATTCATTCTAAAACCTCCTAGTTTTTTTCTGTAGGCTTTCCCAGTTAATGTTAAGCAAAAAAGCCTCACTAATTGAAATAATTTGGAGACAATATGCTAGTGAAATTTTATGAAGACATCTTCTTTCTGACTCAAAGACCATTCCAGTGAAAGAAATTACAGTGTACATTCCTTTTACCTTTCAAGGCTGATGGAGATGAGAGGGATCCATGATAATCTAGTGATTCCACCTCTTCCCCACAGGAAAAAAGGGCATGCCATTGTTTTTAACGAATGTATGTTGGTTTGATACTTAAAAGCCAGCATGTGGAACACTTAAAACCAAAATGTGTAATTAAAGAAAATTACATACCACGAAGCAGCAAGTTCGGTGCCATTTTTAGCTCTGTATGGAGAAAAAAGGGGCCAAATTTTGATCTTGTCTCTGGGGACCATGCCACTGAAGTTGCTATCACAGTTACTATTATTTCTACTGGCATGCCTGTGTTCTTCGATCCTGCCAAATATGGATGGGAAGGAGGGGTGGTGACAGCTGGTGACATGGTCCAGAAATCTGCCAGAACCTTGGAGCAAATTACAGGGGATGTTGTGAAGTGAACACAGAAGCAAGCACCCTTGCCATCAGAAACCCGAATGTAGCTTATGCCACCAGAACCCTGAGGAGTAACACTCTGAGGTTTTGGCAACCTGGAGTATAGTTCTTAGCATGCCTGCCATTATTGGCTAAATGCTGTTTAATCTTACAAGATCAAGCAAACATTCTCACAAGGACCCCCCCCCAAAAAAATCTGATATCATAGAAGAACCCGAATATGGTAAGAAAAAATGGACTTAAAAAATATCATCCTGAAAATATCTGCAATGCAGTTTTGTGTCTGCCTCCAAAACCCTGAGAGCTCATCACCCAGGCAAGCTACGGTCTAAAGCTTCCCTGCCTTGCAATTCACGTCACATCCACCATGGTACATTTTCCCCAAAATAATCTTTCTGAGAAAGATTCATTAGGAACATGTTATCAGAAGTTGCAGGAGAAGAAAATCAGAATCTGACCTTTTATAGTTAAGAGCACAGTTTTCTTTTCTTTTCTTTTTTTTTTAGATTTTTTTTATTTATTTATTCGACAGAGATAGAGACAGCCATCGAGAGAGGGAACACAAGCAGGGGGAGTGGGAGAGGAAGAAGCAGGCTCACAGCAGAAGAGCCTGATGTGGGGCTCGATCCCAGAACGCCGGGATCACGCCCTGAGCCAAAGGCAAACGCTTAACCGCTGTGCCACCCAGGTGCCCCAAGAGCACAGTTTTCAACACAGATTGCCTGTGGCGTCTTGCGGAGCCTTTGTTGATATTAAGAGAGAACTGGGTCCCAGTCTCCATTTTGGCTCCAACTAGTTGTGGGACCTTGGCAAGTCACTGGGCTTCTCTGAGGCTTAGATCTCCCGTTTATATAAATATCTAAAGAGCTTGCACAAAATGATCTCCAAGGTCTCTTCCAGATTTAAATTCTTTGATATGTCAGTATGTTTTCAAATATAAATATTTAGGCTACATCATTGAGTAGAGGGAAAGACATCTGGCATCAATAAGATATCAACATATTAGAATACTAATGCTGTTGGTTCCTTTTTTTAAAATCTGAGAATAAAATAAAATTGCATGGGGTCAAACCACCACTTTGTGCACACAATTCCTTCCGTATCTTGGGTTCTGAAAGCAGAATTTCATCATTTTATGTTTCAATTTCACAAATATATAAATATACATGATGCGCATGTGCAGTGATTAGATTTTACGGAACAAAGAAAAATACTCTTAAATATACGACAATTATTTGATTGGATACATGCTAACAGAATACAGCCAGGTTTTCAATGTAAAATGAAAGCATCTCATGTAAAGATGCAGTTTGTAACTTGGACCCCTACTGGTCTAAACTGTCATTAGGAATACATAGTTTTCCATAAATTAGCTTTTGTTTTGGATTTCCTGCTGTGTTCATATACATGTTGACGGAGTGTGTGAGGCAATATTTTGGCGTTCTAATCCATTATTATTTGATATTAGCTTTCAAGTCTAATATTATCCGAACAGTCCACATCTTGCTGGCCCAAACACGGTCATTCTATTTATTTATTTTTATTTTATTTTTTCTAAATGCGGTCATTTTAAAATCAATAATTTTTTGGAAAGGTTTCATATTAATACGTACTCCAGCTGTCATTAAGAAGAAGGGAATTATTCCAACCACAGGATATTTTGATATTCAAAAGCACTAATAACACTTGAGGTAGCAAGTTTCTCTGAATGTTATAAGATCGCATACTGAAATCATAGGTTTTATGTAAACTAACAGTTTTTAAGGGAGAGGGGGAAGGAGACAAGGAGTGGCTGCCGGTATTTTATATATCCACGCTGTGTATTTTTCCTTTCTACTCTTTTTTTGGCATTATGTCATTAATGGGAAGGTAGAATCACTTTGGCTATCGAAATATCTTGATGAGACTGTGATTTAGTTATGTCGATTTGCCAGGACAGTTATGTAGATTAAGTCAGGACTTCGAAAACAGGCTGTTTTCCTATGTGTCATTAGTTTTCTCTCATGTCCAGGTTCTGTTCTCTGAAAGAAGCATTCACTGTCCAATCTCATGGAAAGAACACAGCGTTCACCATTATGATTAGCTGTCCAAAGGGGCCAGGAATTATCAATCAACTTTGAGGTAACAGTTGTCAACATTAAGGAATATGGCAAGAGGACCTATTTCAAGAACATTCGAAATACACAATGAAATCATTTATATGATTTATAGACTATTCCCCACATGCCAATATACTGACCTTGCTGTTATCACGAAATGTATGTAACAGACGATTCATTAGTCACAGTTATTAGCAGCTTTGAAACCACTGAAATCCCATGGATCTACTCATTATTCAAAAGCCTGCTGTACTGACTCAATTTTCATCTGGATTTCTTTCTTGCATAATAGCTTTAAGAGCTATCTCCTCCTTTTGTGCAACAAATGTGTACGTATATTAATAATCTACTTAAACATAAAACTTTCTTTGGCTTGCTCTGGCTTTTTTAAAAAAAAGATTTATTTATTTATTTGAGAGAGGGGGAGAGAGAGAGAGAGACAGAAGGGGGAGGGGCAGAGAGAGAATTTCAAAGAGACTCCCTGCTGAGCGTGGAGCCCTACATGGGGCTCAATCCTACAACCCTGAAATCATGACCTGAGCGGAAAACCAACTCAACGGACTGAGCCACCCAAGTATCCTGGCTTGTTTTCACTTTTGAAAAAGTAACAGAATAGATCTGAAAATTACATTCCTTTGAAATTTTAAGACACTTTAGTCTTCGTTATTAAAAGATCCAACTATTAGGGACATGGAGATTTCTAGAGGAAAACTGGTATGTTAAAATATGGCAAAATCCACGGTTTGTTTCACAGATGAGTGAAGCCATATGAAAACTGTCTTTCTCTGCTTGACTTATTTCACTTAGCATAATCCCCTCCAGTTCCATCCATGTCAATGTAAATGGTGGGTAATCATCCTTTCTGATGGCTGAGCAATATTTCATTGTATATATGGACCACATCTTTATCCATTCATCTGTTGAAGGGCATCTCATCTCCTTACAGTTTGGCTACTGTGGACACTGCTGCTATGAACACTGGGTGTTATATGCCAACTAATGAATCATGAACACTACATCAAAAACTAAGGGTGTATTATATGTTGGCTAATTGAACATAATAAAAAAATAAATATAAAAAATATGGCAAAATCCAGAAAAACATCCCCTTCAAAATTGTCCACTTCTTTAAGAGGTTACGTTTGAGAGGCAAAATGTGATCTGGGAATGTGTGCATGTGTGCACGTGAGTGCATGGTTCTCAGGTGGCAACTTTAAACAAAATCAACGACGCTTCAGGAATCCAGGTACAACTAGCTCGTGCAGTTTGTTGTTTACCATCTGTTCATCGACAAAAACGGAGTCACTGTCTCCCTTATCAAGCTCTGTTGCATGGACTCCACTTCACCACTTCCGGTTTCTAGTACATGATGGTAACTTTGACAGATCTTATCAGTCTTCCTTGACCCGCTCACGTCATCACGCAAGTGGGAACAGATCCTTGGAAGCTAGTTTTCCAGCTGCTCCCTGTTAATCTGGGCTGACTTGGAGAGCAGGTTTCCTTAGTTATGAACTTAACTATTATTAATGGATATTTATGAAGCATTTGCGGACATTTATTTCAAAGCAAAATACAGAGGAAGTTGTCATCTCTGATCCCCAGGGTAGCTGCTCACACTGCCAACCTGCTTTTGTATTTGGTGGTCTCACACTCCTCTCCTAGAAATAAGTGGCCCACTTTCCCACTTTAAACATGCATTGCTTCTATGTGATTCTTTTCTAAGATCATAAAGAATTTCTCTGTAGTAGTAAAAAGCATCTAAAAATATCTTGACTCTAAAAATAGAAAATAATGGTAAAATTTGTGACTATTTGAAATGATTGAAATAATATGGTTAGGTTTTATGTACAAATGCTATGTAACTCACATGGGCTCACTAACTACATCATGCAGTTCCACTGTTAAACTACAAATGTGGTCAATGAAAAGATTAAGGATCTAGAATGAATTAAAAGGCCCAATGAAAGAAACCGACAGCATCTTCAGTCTCCTCTGTAATGATTCCTGTACATGTTTTTTTTTTTTTTTTAAATGTGTGTATCACCTTTATGATTTAACTGTGAACCACCTATGCCTTTTTATTTTATTTTTTTATATTTTAAAATTTTTTTAAAGATTTTATTTATTTACTTGAAAGAGAGACAGCCAGTGAGAGAGGGAACACAAGCAGGGGGAGTGGGAGAGGAAGAAGCAGGCTCCCAGCGGAGCAGGGAGCCTGATGCGGGGTTTGATCCCAGGACCCTGGGATCATGCCCTGAGCCAAAGGCAGATGCTTCACGACTGAGCCACCCAGGCGCCCCAATGCCTTTTTATTTTATAACTAAATATATTTTTACATTTATACACTTATTTTTTTCCGTGAGATGACTAGCTTAAAAGTTTAAATGCATTTTAAAAGAAAATTTTATAGCATTACCTTAAAGGAAAAAATCAACATTTCCTGATACAAACAGAAGACAACAGTAAGAATAAATGGAATAAACCATAAGTAACATTATTAAAATCTATGTAGAAATGATAGCCAGCAGAAGTTTTATTTGTGAAAGAAAAGGGTCATGACACGCAAACATCTACTGAGACCTTCGTCGTGACATACTCAGATACGATGGGGTAATTCCTCATTTTGTCCTTCAGACTTATTTATTCTCCTGTCCATGTACCACCTTTAAATTCTGAAATCCTTATGAGAAACAGTGCCCTACGATATCGTGGGGAAAAGTCCCAGGTTCAACATAAAAAGACCTGGATTATGGCCCCTGTTTAAATATATATGGGACAAGCCACTGATTCTCTGGGCCTAACACTTTTCTTCCTAAAAAGCGTGGATAATAATATTTGACTCACTAGATTGTTATAAAGAACAACAGCAGCTAAAACTGAGCACTTCCATTTTATCAGGCACATTAATTATTTTATTAAAGATTTCCAAGAGCTGTATTATTACTAATCCTGTCTACACTGGTGAGGAAACTCTAGTTTATGCAGGGTAAGTACCCTGCTCAAGATTACATAGGTAGTAAGTAACAGAGGTGGGATATAAAACTCAAATCTTACTGTTTTGAAGGTCTGTACTTATAAACACTGTTCTAAAATAATGTTGTAATATGATACGCAAATTTGACATTATATTTTTCCATATAAGATCGTGAGATCACCGTGGTAAAGACTATGTCTTCCCTTTGTGAATTCAGTGCTTAGGAGGGAAATTCAGTAATTGCTAAACTTAATGGAATTAAATTGACTGTGATATTGGTCATAATTACAAGGAAATGCCTATGAAAAAACATATTAAAATATGCAATATGCGAAACTACTTGGATCGTTTTTCTCAGAATGAAGCCCCCCCCCCCCACCTCCTTGGGGTACCTGGGTGGTTCAGTTGGTTAAGGCACAGACTTTTGGTTTTGGCTCAGGTCATGATTTCATGGGTCCTGGGATTGAGCCTGGCCTGGGGCTCTGCGCTCAGCAGGGAGTCTGCTTGAAGGTTTTCTCTCTTTGCCCCCCCCCCNCCCCCCCCCCCCCTGTTGGTGCCTGGGGGCATGCTCATTCTCTCTCTCTCTCTCTCTCTCTCTCTCTCTCTCTCTCTCTCGCTTTCTCTCAAAGTATTTATTTATTTGAGAGAGAGTGAGCAAGCAAGAGAGAATGAGCAGTGGGGAGGGGCAGAGGGAGAAGCAGACTCCCCGCTGAGCAGGGAGCCCAGGGTCACGACCTGAGCAGAAGGCAGACACTTCACCGACTGTGCCACCCAGGTACCCCAATAATAAATCTTTTTAAAAAAAGGAATGAAGGGCCCCATATTCTAGAATCACATGTGGTGATCTTCAAGGTAGCCTTGGATGTCCTTCTACAGCTCTGGGAAATGTACAATAACATGTGGAAGACTTTCTCTTCTCTAGGGGCACAAGAAGGCCTACGAAAAGTGATAAAGGGGACAAAAAGCTCACTAGTGAAGGCAGAAAGGGAAAGATCAGTCTGTGGGTCAAGTATTAGGGAGAAAGGACAATTCCAGGATGGAGCCAGCCCATATCATGGCAGCCCTGCTGATGAAGACCGCCACCAGGAGAGGAGCTTTAGTTCTGTCTCTGGAAACCTGAGTAGGTCACCAGTGAGAACATTCAACAGGTAAAGGAAAGACTGGAAGTTCTTATCTTTAAAAACATTGAATACTATCTCAAAAACCATCTTGTATTATACAGAAGTGGCTCTAGATAAAACCGTAATTGTTTTTTGATTCCGTTTGATATGTGCTTAAAATGCATAATGGAAGGGTCTTAAAGTAATGCCTTTTAGGTCCAACTCAATAAAGGAAACTGGACATGCTGAGCTCTTTGGTTATCAAATGAGCAATGCGATTTTCATTTCCCAGCAACGTTTGAAATACAAGAAGCATATGTTTCTTAAATTTCTTTAGAACAGATTAATAGAGTACTCAGGAATGTTTATTAAGAACTCAGAAACCATTTCTTTTCACAGTTTTAAAACGACCTTCTGGACATACTTGATAAACAAAACTCTTAGAGTATATATGTTTATTATCTACAATTAAGGGAAAGGAACAATCATAAAGACCATAAATCAGAACAGACCATAAATTTTTGTGACAATTTTAAATCCATTTGCCCCAGCTTTCCAAAGCAACACTTCTTTCCCTTTCTAGGTGTTAACCGCAAGATAAGATCCTAGCTATACTAACTCAACAAAGAAAACAAATGAATATCATCACTTTTTTTCCCCCTCAGACACATTGAGATTTTATCTTTATTATATCACAACATATTGGTTTTCGCATTCCTGAAAATTGATTTTTTGGGGCCACATTTAGGTTTATGTGGTCACACTTATAATTTGTCCTAACGTCAGCATTTGTCCAAACACATAATCCTACTTATTATTCAGGCTTTAGCAGGAAAACCTTTCTCTAATGCTCAAACTCAGGAAGTTCTGCTTTTTATGCAGTCTCTAGTCTCCTACATTTCTCTTTTTTAAATAGCCCTCATGATGACAATTAAATGCTCATTGTTTGCACGCCCTGAGATATAATCTCTAAGCCAGCAAGGGCTCTGTTATCTTGTTCACGGCTGTATCTGTCACGTTGTCTCAATAAATGAATATTGAATGAATGAATGATGGATGGATGAATGGACGGTCACTTCCTTCTCTGGCGTGACATTACAAAGCCCCATCAAAGGAACCGTGGAAACATAATTTTAAGGAAGAAAGACGAAGTGTGAGGAGGCGGTAGACATTCCAAGGGTGTGCAGAAACGATAAATTAAAAGAGTGGATACATATTTGAGTTTTATTTTACCTGTTACACTAGAGGATGAGACCTTCATTTGAATATAGATTCAATAGAACTTAAAGGTTTTATGATGAATTCCTTCCTAAAACACCTAGCCATCTATCACATTTGTAAAAAATTGTGTATATGCCAGTTACTTTTCCTTTCACTCCTCTGTATGCAGCTGTTTCTCTCCGAACACACTGCTTTCAGTACCACTAATGTAAAAGCAAATGGCATATGCAACACCGATTAAATATTTATGCAATGTAGCACTGAAATGGTAAATATTGTATTATGCTTTCCACTTGTCATTAGGCAGGAGATGTTGCTACATTCCACAAAAATGATAGCCTCAAACAGAGAAAACAGCACCGTATTTCACAGAGAAGATATTTATGTCTGGCAGAAACTGGAGTTTAGCTGGCTTTAAAGGTATTTCTTATTGTTGTTGTCCTTGGGTGTTTTTCAAGTCAGGGAGATCTTTATATTTGAATGGTAAAAACAGTCTGTGTAAATAGAGTATTTCTCATATATTATTTACTTCAGCTGACCTCCTATCAAACTAAGAGTAAAATAAATTATTTTGGGGGAGGAGAGGAGGAACTTATTTCCGACATTTGTATTAATTTCTTGAAATTGGTGGTGATTTCTCTTTTATGTATAGTAATAAACAATATGAGAATAAACTCAAAACTGAACAATTGTATGTTGTACTAATGAAAGGCAACAAAAAATTATAATGTCCAAAAGTTGAGTGTGTGGTATACAACCTTCTTCTCATTTTAGGTTCAATTCAGAAGTCACCGATGCAATTATACGGGTTTGGCTATAAAGGAACTGAATTCTTAGTGACATCTCAACCTTTGCTAGGTTCCTTTATGATATGCCAGATATAGAAAACTAATATTTTCTATAAACTTCTATAGTTCATATTGAAAGTCAGAATAGAGTGAAAATATGACAAAAGAGCTAAACTTTTCTATGGATGCTGGAGGGATATATACACACACTCATATATACACATACACATATATACACATTCACATATACATATACACATATATACACATACACATACATATACACATTCACATATACACATACACATATATACACACACATATACATATATACATATACACACATACACACATATATACACACACATATACATACGCACACACATATATACACACATATATACACATACACAAATATACACACATATACACACATACGCACATATATATGAAAGCACAATTTCGCTCATACAAAGTGCTGTCCTCAATAAGGAAAACAATGCAACTATCTAGAATGGGTTCTTAGATTTTTTCTTTTTTGAATTTAGAGACTCACTGCAGAGTGCCGTGGTAGCATGCTTTATCATGCTACTATTTTCCTCCTCTTCCAGAGGTAAGCTGTTCTATTCTAATCCTGCATTCACCACTGAATCAGGCTTAAATATGTCCTTAATTTCATGTGGCCAAGGATAAAATAAAATATTGATATATTGATTTAAAAATTTTAGTTTATAAGTTTCAATCCTCTAAAACACAGGCAATATATTTTTTCTTCAATGAGATGAAATCACATTAGTATTATTAAAAAGCCAGCATTCCATCTCAGGCAAAATGCATTTTCTGAATGTAATGCAACCAGGAGTTAAGGGAAGAAGCCGTAGTGAAAAATGGTATGTAATTCATTGCTTGGCTGTGTTCTGTCACCTAATAAAACAGCACTTTTACTACAAAGACATGTCCAAAAAGAAAAAAGGATGTCACAACACATTTTATTTTGCCATATATATTTAAATGGTTGATTTTTCATGAAGCATAAAAGGCTGGCGTGCTTTCCCTCTGACCCTGAGTTGCATATATATATATATAGCTAGTACCATAATCAATTTCAAGGTACACAGAGAGGTAAAAATGGTCATAAAATGCAAATCGACACAGAAGTAGGACAGATAACTGCCACGGAATCATAACCGCAATGAACCTAAATTCGACAGGTTATGTTTTGCTAGATCTAGGGAATGCTTATGTTGTTAAACAGCCTTTTTAGCAGACGTGTGACAACATCTATTTTAGGACTCGGCTGGTAGCAGCTGCTCAAAGGAAATAAATAACTACACATGTATTTTTTAACCGAAAAGGAATATCGAAAATGCAAGCAGCTCTTTGCTTAGCAGCATATGTCAGGAGTCCAGGAGAAAAACAATGCTGAGTTATTTCTTGTTATTAGGAAATAAGCTGACAAACCAGTCCCTTAAAAGTTAAGATATTTGCGGCGGGGGGTGGGGGGTGCACTATGGAGGGTTTGGAGGGAAATGGGACGCGACTGTTAATAGAACAGGGTACCCTTTTCGGAGGTGATGGAAATGTTCTAAAATTGAGTGTGGTGATGGTTGCAAACTGTGCCAATGGTGAATCAGACACTTTCAATGGGTAAACTGTATGGTATGTGAAGTATACCTCAACAAAGCTGTTATATTAAAAAAAAAAACAAAAAACCCGTCGTCCAATGAATAATTCTTTGGGATAAACCGGGCCAAAAGCTGAGAAAATACATCAGCAAAATATAATTTGATAAGATTTTTTTTTCTCTCGTTTTCCTGAAATTTAAAGAACATGTGCAAATACTTTTGGTACTACCCTACATGGGAAATTATTTGAATTTTCAGACTCTGCCTAAAAGTACATGGAAATATTAGTGAGGATTTTAAATGTACCTCATGGTGTCATTAGAAGTTTGACTTGATTTTGTTGCAGTTTTAAATGGTGTTAACATAATTATTCCAACATTTATTTTGTCTTAATAATGTTTCAATAATGTTTATGATTTATGATAAGATTTCTGGGCATTTTCTGTGGGTGCAACATCAAAATTTCAGGTTAGTTCCCAACCAGGCAAAAGGGCATTCTGTGAGTAAGGAATAATTAAGGTTCCTACTCATTCCGTAACTGTGCACAGAAGCAAAAGTAACCAACAGACCATTCCTTTTTTATCCATTCTTTGGTGAACAACTGCTGGATATCTGCCCATCTCTTAGTTTTCTAACTTTAGAACAGAAAAAAAGGAGAATGAATAAATTCAGGCTCAGAAAAAGTAGCACAGGTATTCTTTTGATAGGTCTGTATCACTAAGTATTATCATTGAGCTTCACCTCTGTGTTCAGTAGATTTTTCATTGTGTAAAGACACCAACTTAAAGATTAATGCATTAAAGGAGGATTTTAATTGGGAGTTCAGTCATCTAAAGAAAATCATACTGTGACTCTGCTGAAAAGAAGTTGGCCACATGTACATGCTTAGAACATTCGATTTTTGAAATTGGGCTATGATCAGTCTTGGCACATCTATTCTATTATGTATCAGCTATAGCTTCTCAATTCTGCTCACTCCTCTATCCCGACAGGGCTTCACGATCTCCCACCTAGGCTAGTTTTCTAACTGCTGGTCTATACTTGTGCTGTCAAAATGGTAGCCACCAGCCACATGTGGCTGCTAGAGTGTCAATTAACAATAAAATTTAGACTCCAGTTATTTAGTTCACTAGCCATATTTCAAGTGCTCAAAAGTCACATGTCTAGAGACTACTGAATTGAACAGGGCAGAAACAGAACGTTTCCATCATCAAATATAAGAGTTGACAGTGCTGGCCTATGGCCTTGCTACTCAAAGTGTGGTCTAGGGGGCAAAGCAACATCACCTGGGAGTCTGTTTGAAATACACACCCTTTGGGGCTCCTGGGCGGCTTAGCCGGTTAAGTGTCTGATTCTTGATTTCGGCTCAGGGCATGGTCTCAAGGTTGTGAGATCGAGCCCCGCGTCAGGGTCTGCTCTGGGCATGGACCCTGCTTAGGATTCTCTCCCTTTCCTGCTCCCCTACTTAAAAAAAATACGTACTCTTTGTTCTGCTGAGTCACGATATGCATTTTAACAAGATCCCCAGGTGACTCCTAGGCACACTGAAGCTTACGAAGCACCAGTCTGTCTTCAAATTACATGTTCTGGAATCCCACTAAAGTAATCTTATATAAAGAACAACAGCAACAGAAATGATTATTTTTCATTGCTATGCTTTAAAATCTTCAATTTCTTCCCATTTTCAGTTCTTTATCTCAGGGGAGCTGGTATAGTAGAGTGGGGTCCTTGACACATTCTAGTCCAGCTTCCGTCATTGGCTGTGTGACTCTGGGCGAGGGGCCTCCCTAAGTGATAGATTCTTCTTGTTAAATGGATGATAGCATCTTCTTATTAAATTCATGGTGGTGTTGTGAAAATTAAGTAAGGCAATTCATATGCAGCCTCAAACACCGTGTCTGTCCCTCTGTGAGCGCTCCATGCCACCACAGACACTTCACATTGCTTCCTTTCCCTGCTTCAGATCATCTGTCTTCAGGGTGATCTCCCACTAACCATTTTGTCATCCAACCTCGAGAACCGAACTCTTCTTCATTTTTCAGGCATCACCTGCCAGATCAAGTCTTTCCCCAACGTCTTCAGCTAGAGGTCGGTATTTTCCCTTCCCTTCTCATCTAGCTTTTGTTCATAAGGCTTGAGCTGCTACGTAAGGACGTCCTCTGAAAAGTGTGTTTGCATATGTCACTTGACCATGAGCTTCTGGAAGAAAGCTAATTTGAACCTCTAACATCTATCAGAGTGACCAGGAAAATGTCGACCTAAAAATAATTGTTGAAAAACCATAAAAGTACCAGAAGAAAATTTAATTAATTAAAAAAAATACTCTTTAGAGTGAATAAAGACTTTATAAGGCATAACATGACAATCAGAAATTACAGAGAGGGGCGCCTGGGTGGTTCAGTCAGTTAAGCGTCCTACTCTTCATTTCGGCTAAGGTCATGATCCTGGGGAAGTGAGACTGAGCCCCATGTCGGGCTCTGTGTGAGGATAGAACCTGCTTGAGATTCTCTTTCTCCCTCTGCCCCTCCCCCTTGTTTTGTGCGCTCATGTGCTCTCTCTCTTTCAAAAAAAGAAGAAATTATAGGGAAAAACTGATAAATTTGATTACCTAAAAAATTCTATATGGTATTTGGCAAAACAGTTATGAGCAAAATTAATGAAAAATTGGAAAATATATAGCACATATGACAAATGACTCATACCCTAAATAAACACTTGCAAATCAAAGAAAAAAGAGAAAAGCCCCAATAGAAAAATGGGGGGGAAACTAGCCCATTCATACACACACACACACACACACAGAGAAATAGAACTAGTCAATACATCTATGAAAAGATATTCAGTAATAAATGAAAACAACAATAAAATGTTTTAGCCTGAGATTGGCAAGGGTCAAAAAAAATAAGTAGCATTGGTTGTTGTGTAAACAGGGTAATTTGGCCATGGTTTTGCAAAATGTAAAACATCCCCACCATTTTGGTACACCCTTTCAAAGAATTTATTCTGATAAAAAAATTTGATCAATTGGGGGTGCCTGGGGGCTCAGTCAGTTGAGGTCTGATTCTTGATTTCAGCTAAGGTCATGGTCTCAGGACTGCGAGATCAGCCCCTTGTGGGGCTCTGTGCTCAGCGAGGAGTCTGCTTGGGATTCTCTCTCTCTCTCTGACCCTCCCCCCACTTGCATGCGAACTCGCTCTCTCTCTAAAATAAATAAATCTGTAAAAAAAAATTTGGTCAACTGAACACACACACACACACAAAAACAGCCACTGCACTTTTGGGAATTGGTTAAACATAGCCACTAAATAAAATCATACACATATGATGTTTAATAAGTGACAAATGAGAAAGCCTGGTACCAAATGCATTAAAAATATGGAGCTCCATATGCACGGACAAATATCTGGAAGGGTATACACCAAGAAGTTAACAAGTGGTTACCTACGCAAAAAGTCCACAGCGACCTATGGGAATGTATGTTCACTTTCTTTTTCACTCTTTCTTTATTCTCTGAAATTTTGATACAAATAGGAAAAAACAACAACAACAATAATGTCTGTTCTCATCCCCCACTCCCTCCCTTTCAGAAGTTATTCCCCTTGACTCTGCTGAGATAACTTTATCTTAGAGAAGAGACATGCTAATATTACATTCTCCTAACTTCTCACGACCATACTGGAAGGTGACAAAAAAATTTCTGGGATAGAAGTACTTCCTCAAGCTTTTTATTTTCTTTCTTTCTTAAGGCTTTGACTTTATATTGACAGCCAATATGAGAAAAGAGACCTCTAAGGGAATGGGAGAAAAACATGTAAGGATGGCTGCACTTTTGTTAAAGGTTGTGAGGTCAACTTGATGAGGATATCAGTCTCCCCATTGATTCTGGGGTTTATCAGACTGATCTAAGCTGGACAGGCAAGGGTCCCTTGTCTCCATCTCTGCTGTACACTACGCTCAATAGAAAAGGACAACCTTCCCTGACGAGGAGTGCCCTGTTCCTGTTTTCAAGGGTAAAGCAGTATGTTCAACCTGAAAAGATGTGTCGTGCTGACTGATGAACTAAACCTTTACCTGATTTAAACCACAACAACAAAATCATTGCATTAGTGTGTTAGTCATTTAAGTACAGGAAGACCAGTGAAAATGGTAAGCATATTTGGGTTTAATTAAAGCAATGGGAGTATGAGATAATTCTTTGACAATAAAAGTAATTTTTGCCAGAGAACAGTTGGTTTGCATTTCCTTAAGTTCTAGCACAAGAACTAGATCTTAACAAATGTTGGACAAATATCTGTTGAACTGAGTGTATTAACTATGTAATTTGTATATTTCCACGTGGGGCAAGATGAAATCAGAGGGACAAGTTGATGACAGTGGTATAAAGTATGGACTAGTGGAATAAAAGATGATGCTACCTATGAAACAGGAAAGCAGGCCATTTTTCCTGCTAGTACCCACTGCGAATAAAACTACATGGTATCAGAACTGATATTCCAAGTATCGCACGTCTGATACGGCAATCAGAAAGGACGCCTAGCACCAGAGCAACAACACAGACACTGACCTCCAGCCCCGCGTAGTGGTTCGCGATCTGCCTGGCATGTACCATGCTAAAAAAAAAAATATCCCCTACAAATCCCCTACAAATCCATATGCATCATTTATTACACCCCATTTATGCCTGGTGCATTGCAGAACCTTTTAAAATTCTTTAGCAGCACAACGCTGACAGATACAGATAATTTATACCACTAACTAGAAGAGATTCTCTTCATGGCTAGGTATTTTCTAGCTGAATACTAGGAATCTGTCTCTGCATTCTGATTTTTTGTTGTGATATTCCTCATTTACCTTTGGGGTTATGAAAGAGCATAGTGTTGGTTCATGAGCGTGGGATCCTGGCCAGGTGACAACCCTTGGGGTACCTGGCTGGAGCATTTTTACGAGGACAGAGTTCACTCAGATTGAAAAACGACAAGAAGGTCTCACCTCTGATGGACAGCGGCTCTATGTGACGGGGATAATGAGGCTGTCTCCAGGTTCAGTGGGAAAGCGTGGCCTGATTCATTAGTGATGTCTGCCACGGCCAAAGGATCGGAAGTAATAGTACACGCCATCCCCAGAGATGCCGTCTCTGATTCAGTTACCTCTAAAATTCCTTCATGCTCTACAATTCTGTATTTCTCTTAAGTGTTGTGACTCAAAGTGGTTATCTCACTCTCCAAAATACATCATTTATAAGGAGTATGGTAGTGAATGACAGAACCGGTTCACGGCGAAAGCATCAAACTATGCTACGTATGGCTCCGTAATACTCGTATTCGGTTCTAGAATTTCACAGGCATCACAAATTGCGTTGCAAACTTGAGGACGCATCACGGGCCATGGCTCTTGTTGGGTAAACCAAATCGCTTGTGATGAATCTCGGTGGACACCATTAGCATTTCGATGTGGTATGCCTTTTCCACATTCACAAGTGGATCAAAATCTGATGTGGTCGTTTCTGCCATTTCCAAAAGCCATTTCCAATAGTCCAAATGTTCATACATGTTATGAGACAGTTAAAGAAAAGCACTATTTACAACTTTTATTAGCAGCTCCCATCATTTGGGTTACTATGAAATGAAAACCGTGATCAATATGATATCAGAGAAGATGAAAAATCCACATATGTGAATGAGTATGTAAGCCATTCATTGTTTTATGGATGCGCAGTTCTCTGGAGAGTGCTGCTGAGTGCAAGATGATGGTCCTGAGTGATGAGTTTTACATTTAGATAGCTGAGGTAGCTGAAAGATGTGTAATACAGTACGAGTAGCAGACAGCTCCCTATTGAATACGCATCGAAGGGGACCCCTGTGTAGTGTCTCTTCCTGCAAGTGCAAGAATGACTGTGTACATGAGATGTCACAGACCGATCCATGTTTCAAGAGGGATACGCCAACCACAAGCTCACACTAGTCTGCGGCCAAGAATAGACCTCATTCTTTGTGCAAATGCAGCTTTTCTATTTATCCAAATTTGCCCGAAGATTACCTAAGATGCTCTGTGGACTGATAAGGTATTAACTAATCCCTCCTCCAGAAAATAAACCTCGTAATATACTTCTTGGCCACATAAATGGGTAAAAGCAACAAGACCACAATATAACATGCTGACGTACAGACCAAGTAATTGTCCAACTGTGTTCTTACCTATAAAATATGATAGGAGTATTGCCAGGAGCACGGAGAACCCTAAAGCGCACAGGGCAGTGCATTTCCAGCTACAATACTTTGACGACTTCTTGAATTTAAAAGCACTTCTTGATAGGGTGTTTCTAGGCAGTGGCCGAGTAGGCGGTGAATAGACAGAGCCAGATGCCATCGTGTATCCTGGGGTTGCAGTGCTGAACAGCGGCGTTGTCCCTGTTCCTGTTTTGAATAGGAAATGCCTGTGGAACAAGAGAATATCATCAGAAGATACATACATGCTAACGTGTGGGAGACAGACACAGCTATGTGTTAGTTCTTCCCTCTGTCTTCTGTCTCTCTCTCTCTCTAATTACCTCATGTGATTAAAAAAATGAGCAATTAAGGAAATATCTTAACTAACTCATAATGGTGACTCTGATGACAGAAGTTGACTTGTAAGTATACAGAAGTATTGATGCGCACTGATTATTACCATCCCTTCAAGTAGGTATCTTGAGATGCTATAAAGTTATTCCAATCATACCATTTCCTGCACAAAACCATTCTGGAACCTCCTCGTAGGAACTGCATTAAGAACATATTCACATTCCACTGAAGACAAATCACGTTACTTTATAGCTACAGGTGTATTTACTACCATGTGAGACCACGTACTCATACAAAGCCGAGTATGCACGATCACGGTGATGTTCTGCAGACGGATTTATTTTCTGGAAGTCCACGGAAACATTCTAACCCCAGCCTGCTCTCCCACTAACAAGCACTATCAAGCTTGGCCACAGGCAGCTGGTCAGGTCTCGAGGGATGCAAACTAATTTTATTTTTAGCTGATGTCAAACATAAGCGGCGAAGGGGGAGAAAGAGGAAGGAATCACAGAACACTTCTATAACCAGCCTAAATAAATGAAGGGGTCAGTGAAGCAGGTTTAGATCCAATACAGAAACAGTCTCTAGCACCTGAGCTGGCTGGCCGTGGAGGAAACTGCCTCCACACGTTGTACATTCTTCTTATTTTGAAAATGTGTAAGCAGACATGAAATGATCCCATGACAAGAGTGCTGTATAAGAAATTCTTCAGGAAAAATAGCTAATTTAAGATTCCCATTAGCAATATAAGTCCCCAAATTAAAGAAAAAAGCAACATGTTTTTCATGGTTTATATTTCATATTATACCAGTAAGTTGCTGTGTATTGACTTTGTGTCCTAACATGTATTATTATTTTCCCTAATAACATGTCTGGTGAAGTCAACAGACTGTGTTCTCTCTTACATATTCAGGAGGTTATGGGTATTCTGGAATATTCCTCTATGGTACGATACAGGTTTTGTGAAAGATGACTATAGATGGTACACAGCTGAATATTTTCAATTTTACTATGATGTACTTATTTTAATGTATTAGAGAATAAATTGAATATATCAAATAACTTAGGGGTTTTCAAAGGACAGAACTTGGAAGCTAGACTGCTGAGGTTCAAATCCAGATTCACTGCTTACTAGGTATGTGTCCTTAGGCAAGTTACTTCATCTCTTTGTGTTTTGGTTTCTTAATCTGTAAAATGGGGACAATAATAGCCTCTACCCTTCAGGGCTTCCTATGAGGCTCAAAGGAGTTAATACTTACTTGAAAGTGCTTGGAATACAGTAAGCACAACGGAATGCTGGATAAATGAAAGAGGACTCAAACTCATGATTTTATGTACATTACTGCTTATGTATATTATCCCGAGGGCCAATCAGGTACTTAAGTCACAAAGAATCCATTTCCAGGGGCGCCTGGGTGGCTCAGTCGTTAAGCATCTGCCTTGGGCTCAGGGCGTGATCCCGGCGTTGTGGGATCAAGCCCCACATCAGGCTCCTCCGCTATGAGCCTGCTTCTTCCTCTCCCAATCCCCCTGCTTGTGTTCCCTCTCTCGCTGGCTGTCTCTATCTCTGTCAAATAAATAAATAAAATCTTTAAAAAAAAAAAAAAAAGAATCCATTTCCAAAAAATTACTAAGTGACTAACCGTGTAGCTGGAGGAGAAATAGGGCAAAAGTCATGAAAGTTTGCCTAACACAGGTATAGCAGGAAGAATTCTGGAGTAGAAATCAGATCTGAGTTTAAGTTCCTTGTGGATCATTTCCTAGATACGTGATCCTATGAAGCCCCAGTTTTGTTGTTTTTTTCTCTGTAAAATGGAGCTAATGATTTGCTTATCTCACAGGGCTGTAAACCAATTAATGCATGTAAAAATGCTTTGTCAGGGTGCCTGGGTGGCTAAGTCGGTTGAGCGTCTGCCTTCGGCTCAGGTTATGATCTCAGGGTCCTGGAATCGAGCCCCCGCCGGATTCCCTGCTCAGTGGAAAGCCTGCTTCTCCCTCTGCCCGCTGCTCCCCCTGCTTGTGCTCTCTCTGTGTCAAGTAAATAAATAAATAAAATCTTAAAAAAAATGCTGTGTCAACCACAAAATTAGAACAGATGCAAATGATAAATTGCTACTTCTATAAATTATACTGGTAACTGTACTGTGAATCCATTTTCCCTCATGGAAGTACTTTATATGGCAAATTTTAAAGTTCATAGTCTCAATTAAATGTTACGTTGGAAACAGCTTTTTTTGAATCTCCTACCATATTCCTATTCAGCACGGTTATTAAGAATGTGGGTTCTGGAACCAAATTGTCTGGGTTCAAGTCCAAACTTCACCTATAATGAGCTGGATGATGTTTGGTGAATGACTCAAATTTTCTGCATCTTGGTTTTACCATCTGTAAAATGGGAATATGAGTAGTAGCTACCGTGTAGACATTTTTGAGGAGTGAATGAAGTAACACACATGCCGTGTGTCTATTAGTATCTAACACAGGTAAGGGCCCAAAAGCATTAAGTGTTGGTCTTTTCAAAGGCATGTATTAGAACCTGTATTCCAAAAAACCAAAAAGGATCATTTGAGGACTTTAAATCCCAATTCAAAATGTAACAGCTTCTAAAACCGATGTTTGCAAAATGAATTCCCATGTTTACAAACTTGATATTGGCAGTTTTACACACGGGCAGGGACTCTGGATGAGCAGATGGATTATACCAGACCAAGCAGGAACTTGAGCATTCAGATGAGTTGCAAGCAACCTCTTCTTGTAAAGGACCAAACAGTAAACACCTTAGCCTTTCCTGGCCGTGCCCGCCCATGAGAGCAGCCACAGAGAACGCATAAATGATTGTGTGTGGCTGTATTCAAATAAAACTTGATTTATGGACACTGAGATGTTAATTTCATAGAATTTTCCCATGTCATGAAATACTCTTTTTCTTTTTTTTCCAGTCACTTACAGGTGTAAAAACCATTCCTAGCTCATGATCACTACAAAAACAGGTAACAGGCTGGATTTGACCTGTGAGCGGTGGTGGGCCCCCTGATCTGAATTCTTTTTTTTTTTTTTTAAGACTTTATTTATTTGAGACAGAGAGAGAAAGAAAGCAAGAGCACGAGGGGTGCGGAGGGGCAGAGGGAGAAGTAGGTTCCCGCTGAGCAGGGAGCCCAACGTGGGGCTTGAACCCAGGACCCTGAGATCC
Source organism: Ailuropoda melanoleuca (assembly GCF_002007445.2). Classification (NCBI taxonomy): domain Eukaryota; kingdom Metazoa; phylum Chordata; class Mammalia; order Carnivora; family Ursidae; genus Ailuropoda; species Ailuropoda melanoleuca. Next base: position 11,603,070 of record NC_048235.1, on the reverse strand, counting down.
TGACCTGAGCTGAAGGCAGATGCTTAACCGACCGAGCCACGCAGGCACCCCTGAATTCTTCCTTTTTTTAAAGGATTATGCATGAAGAGTGAGCAAGATGTTCAGCAGGCCAGAGGAACAGACTATATCCTGGACGCCACTGGAGAGGATTTAACAAGGCAGTCTGAAGCGTACACACACACGGCTCCTGGAGAAAGCGATAGATAGTTCCATGCACTGGACACTGACTGGTCACTCTCCATCACACCCACACCATCATGCTTTCTTTCTTCAAAGAGCTTCTTACAATCAGTTCTTGTCTATCAACTTGCGTGGGCAGCTAAAATCGGACAATACTCTTTAAAATGTGTTTTTCCTCCTGAAACTCCTGCCCCCCCGCCTTCAGCTGCCTTTGCTCTATTTCTCTCAATTCCAGCGGCTGCTTCACTGCGTTGCCGCTGGAAGACAGGAGACAAAATGAGAGGCAGACATAGCCCGGGTCTCTAGTTGGTTTACTACAGCCCTGTCTACTGGGGTCCAGCCATCATGTTTGCAAGAAATACGGGGTGAGATGAAATGGGTTTCCCTCCAGATGAGAAGGAAATCTGCGGGAGGGGAGCTGATCAAACAGAGGCTTCCACGGGGCCCACGGAGAGCCTGGCCAGCATCTTGGGGGGCTGGCATGACCCCACAGAGGGATGAGGCTCTCTCGACCACTCCCACGCCAGACGCGAGGGTCCAGAAATAGCAGCGAGCACTACCTGATGAAACTGTGGACAGAAACAAGCAGCGCGTGGATAGCAACCAGTATGGCGGCCCACGGCCAAGGGCAGATTCCATTTCCTCGCCTTAGTCTTTGATACCATGAAGAACCTCTGGGGAAAAGCAGACATAGAGAGGATTCGGGATATAACCAAAACATGTGAAAGAAACAGAAATTAAGAGATTAAAGGTTTGTCTTAGATCAGAAAAATTTCTCTTTTTATTATCTAGGAGGCGGGAAATGGGGAGCGGTTCGATGAGGGCAGAAGATTCACGGTGTCTCAGAGACACGGGCCCGGCCCCTGGCTTGTTGGAGAAGCAGACACTACAGAGTGTATCAGCAGAGCCTGACAGAAGTAAAACCTGTACCCTAAATCTCAGACAGAGGCCTGAGGAGGCATCGGGATCCCCAAGAGCAAACGGATGCACGGAGCGTGTAGGGGTTTTAGTCAGAGAGTCTCCTTGAGATTCTGTGCCTCCGTGTGATTTGAAAGAAGCAGAATTACTCCTACGGCTTCAGGAGTCGCTTGGAAATGGCAGTGTGTACGGCCGGACCTGAAGAGGCCACGCAGGGAGGAACGAAGGCTGTCTTAGCGGTAACATGGCCATCAACAAGGAAGGAAGAGACAGCACGAAAACTCAGTGGTTTGGTGGAGAAGACTGAACCACAAGGAGCTTCCTGCCAGGCCTGCAGTATCGTGTCAAATGGCAGGGGTGGGGCAGGGAGAGACCTAAGTCATCTGCGTAAAGTTTCTAGGCATGAGAGCTTTAAATAACATATAGAAGAAATAGCTGAAAAAGCTGTGTATCTCACACACTAAGGTGATGAAGAAGAATGATATTCCCACAGAACTAATCTACTGTTGGTCTTTTCCCATTAGGATGCGAGCTCCATGAAATCTTAATCACCTCTGTATTTTCACGACTTAGAAAGTTCCTGGCACATAGTCGTTGCTCAATAAATATGGTAAAACAAATAAAATGGTGAGCCCTGTGCTGATGGGGAAAGTGATTCTCAGAAATTAAGTGCCTTGGCCAAAGACCTATAGCTAATAAACTAATAATAAAAGTTGAAAATCACAGGGGCCAAAATAAAAACCATTCCTGGAAAATGTGCCATAGCTTTATTCAAAGCAGTCTGGGTCATTTCAGGCAGGATTTGAACCTGCACCCGCGTGACCCTGAAGATTCTGATCGTAGCCCCGACACTGAAAGCACGCAGCTACCATGAGCACAACAACAAGCTAGCACTTGGCTAGACACCTGCCAACCACGAATCAGGCATCTCAATTTCCAAAAGTTGAGAAGTTTCCAACGTGATGTCCATCTGCTTTGGTAACCCTGGCAAACAACTCTTTCACAAGCTAGGCTTGAATTGCTATGAAATTATTATCTTTCTTAAAGCAAAATGCGACTTTGAGAAATTGTTGATAACGAAGATGTAATACTCAAAAATACACTATTCATCAATATTAGTAGAACTGGAGACTAAGTCTTTACTTTGAAAGAGTTTCTAACTTCATACATACATTTAATTATGTTGCTGCAAGAGAAAAAGAATTTAATTGTATTTTTTTGGCCACTGACTTTAAAACTCAGTACACTTACCCTTCCTCTGTCTAAATGACTATCCGTATCAAATCAGTGCCCTGGAGACACTACCTGTTACATTTTAAAATCACTGGTCTTTGGGGCCCCTGGATGGCTCAGTTGCTTAAGCGTCTGACTGCTGATTTTGGTTCAGGTCATGATCTCAGGGTTGTGAGATCGAGTCCTGTGTCATGCTCTGTGCTGGGTGTGGAGTCTGCTTAAGATTCTCTCCCTCTTTCCCTGTGCCCCTCCCCCCACCGACTCACACACTCTCTCAAAAAATCAAATCAAATCAAATCAAATCAAAACACTGATCTTCAATAATTTTAGATGGCTTTCTAGTATGTAAGCACAGAAAGAAGTAATAAAGATGGTTTAAACGATGTATTTTGAAACTGTTTACAGACAAATGGTGTCATCCGTGTGAGGACAATTCCTTTAGGTAAAACTAGCCCTCCAAGTAGGTATGTTAAAACACACATGCAAAAACTTCTTGGACACTAACTAGACGAGCAGAAAAGGTCTTTGTCAACCTATTTTGTCTAAAGTGGGACAGGTGGTTTCGGATTTGGTAAAAATCTGCTTTTTAGGTTCCGATAAGATGCCTTCTTTCCAAGGTCAACAATGGCTTTTCCATTGCCACACAGAAAGTATAAAACGCTGACAAGGGTATGTTGAGACTAATGTATACCTTTGAGCCCAGAACTGTTTTGTGCCCGTCTCACGGTCCAACACAACGCTTCGTGTATCTGCAGACGCCACCACAATCAAAGGAAGAAACAGACCAGTGGGCACTGGAAGTCAGCCATATGAAAAGTACACCACGAGTTTTCTTACGAGAGAATTATTTTATCATCAAATTCTCCAGAAGGCTCCTATTTCTGCGTGTCATTCCAGGCCCTCCTTATCCTGGGACTCTCGGCCAGGTCACCCAGCCTCGGGAATATGCTTCTCAGGTCTAAAAAAATCCTGCAAAAATTACTATCAAAAACAGACGGTTTTGACCTGGCATTCACATGAGGTTTGGAGAAGAAAGGGAGAAATTTTCTTTACTTCTCCGACCGTATTTGGGAATGAAAAAAGTGAATCCTGTGAGAATATTCCCCATTGTATTCGGCAATAAAGCAGCGGCAGCAGCAGCAGTTTCTTTTTTTAACACCGAGCGCACGGGCGCAGGCTGATTCCGTTCTGATGTTTCTAATGATGCCCTGCGTGACGCCTGCCTCCAGTCCCGCGGCTCTCGGAGCCACCGCTTCCACTCTGGCGATGAACTAGAGAGACGCACTTGAAGACAGACTATCAGACACTGAGCGGAGGAAAATCAATTTCAAAGCCCCGAAGACGGCTGGTGCAGAAGGTCACGGAACACTAACAGTTGCTTTGTGGCTTTGGAATCTGGAGGGGGATTCTATTTAACAACAACAACAAGCAGACAAGAGCCGGGCCCTGCACGGCATTATTCGCCGTGGAGCCGCTCCAACAGCAATGGAAATGATTACTCTGGATTAAGCACAATTCATAACTGCTCCCTTTTCTTCTGAAGTTCAAAGAGCTGTTTCTTTGTTGATCGGCCTTCAGGACCAACCTTTTCATTTCAGCTTCCGCCTTCTGTCCTAGCCTCTATTTCTCACCTATCCTGTGATGTAGCTTTCTATGGGTCATGTCACAAATTTGAAATTAGGAGGGACAGGGACTAAATCCCCTCATCTCTCCTGCTGTCCCTATTCAGGTCACTATTAGTAACTCTATCCTGTAGGTCTCTCTGAAGGACTCTGGGGTAATTTTCAATTACTCTTCTAGCCTGCCTGTCCTGTGCAGCTGCCCCCCCCACCCAGTATCCACCCTGCGCCAGAGAACCCTGCATTCTTTCCTTTATGGCAGATAGCCGGCCTGCCTTCCCTCCTTCCTTCCCTTGCCTTTCCTCTCTCCTTCTCTCTCTCTCCTTCCCTACCTCTCCCCTCCCTCCCACCTCCCTCCTTCCTTCTTCCTCCTTTTCCTTCCATCTCTTTCCTTCCTCCCTTCCCTTCCCTTCTCTCTTCCCTACTCCCTTCCCTTTTCCTTTCCCCTTTTCCTTCCCTTCCTGTCTGTCTTTTTTGTGGGGTTGAGAAGTTCTTCTGAGTTCTCACACTCAACTTCCTCTTCTGAACCTATTTGGCAGAGGCAAAGAAGAGGCAAAAGTAGGATTTTCACTTCAAATTTTCTACTCTCAAACGAAACGTCGTGTTTGAAATACTAGCCCCGCACAGTACGCTGCACTACTTGATCCGTCCGGTCAGAATTCCTACCCACTCGTATCTCAGGCCGCTTACAACTGCTTCTTGCCATTTGTTTTGCTTTTTTCCTCCATCTCTTAGCACGTATGCTTTGTTCCTTAGAGACTCTTCACTTTTGATTGGTTTTGTCTTCCAAAATAATAAGCTACAAAACTTACTATCATAAGATTTTAAATGGCAAAATAATCAGATTTTTAAAGTAAATTTAAATGTCCTTTTATATATTATATATTATATATTATATATTATATTATATTAATCAGCATTATCAATGCTCATTTGAAAAGATCCTGACATCAAGTACAAAATTAAATAAGTTATCATATATAATTATATAATTAAATTGTAAGCTTACAAGAGTCATTAGGAAACAAAAGGGTCCATACTAGTCTTTCATTCAGGAGGTTAATATAATCATGTCATTCCTCTAATATCCAGAGCATGGTTTCATAAGTTGCAAATTACAGGGACCAAAATGAAAAGCATCCTTGGAAAATATATAGCATTACTCAAAGTGGTTTGAATCATTTCCTCAATGGGACATTAAGAGAGAAAGTAAGAGTCAAAAAGAAAGTGTGCAACCACTGAATGAAATTTTAATTAGATCAACTTCATAACTGGCTGTCTTCATACAAAAGAGGTTTCTTTTTTTCATTAATTTTATACAGCATTAAATATTTTATACAGCATTAAAAACCTTTTTAGAGATTAGCAAGCAGAGCAAATGACTAAAGAGTGTCACGGTGTTCAGTGCTGTCCTTATTGCACAGCTGAAACCTTTATTAGCGACATACAAACACCTGGAATACGATTTCTTTTGTGTATAACCTAGTATGTCTTATAGGGAGAAAGACTACTGCCCAGGAGATGTGAATGCTTTCTTGCTCTTCTTACATTCTTTTTTTAAATTTTTTTTTTATTTTAATGTTTTTTTATGATATTATGTTAGTCACCATACAGTACACCCCTGGTTTTTGTGTAAAGTTCGATGATTCATTAGTTGCGTCTAACACCCAGTGCACCATGCAATACGTGCCCTCCTTACTACCCATCACCAGTCTATCCCATTCCCCCCCACCCGAAGCCCTCAGTTTGTTTCTCAGAGTCCACAGTCTCTCATGCTTCATTCCCCCTTCTGATTACCCCCCCTTTCTTTATCTTTCTTCCCCTACCGATCATCCTAGTTCTTATGTTCCATAGATGAGAGAAATCATATGATAATTGTCTTTCTCTGCTTGACTTATTTCACTTAGCATTATCTCCTCCAGTGCCGTCCATGTTGCAGCAAATGTTGAGAATTCGTTCTTTCTGATAGCTGAGTAATATTCCATTGTATTATATGGACCACAGCTTCTTAATCCAGTCATCTGTTGAAGGGCATCTCGGCTCCTTCCATGATTTGGCTATTGTGGACAGAGCTGCTATGAACATTGGGGTGCGTGTGGCCCTTCTCTTCACTGCATCTGTATCTTTGGGGTAAATTGCTCTTATATTCTTGGTTAAACAAAGAGCGTAATCTACTTCAAACTTAATGTGAACTGCTTAAATAAAATATCTTGATGTCCTGCTTTCTACTTATGTTTCTAGGCAAATTAATAAAACTTTTACCTAGAATACAGGTTGCTTACTTCAAATTAGGTGTTCTCATTTCAAAGACAGTGTGCCAATGAGAAGACTGACTCTATTTGGTCACATTTTACAACCTTTTCAGAATCCAAAGTTCTCACTTAAGAGCTGAGGGAATTTTAAGGTATAGGTTCCTTTTCCTTCAGGCAAAATATAACTTTCTGGATTTAAGAGGCTTATTAAAGGTCTCACAAGATTTCCTCAACATCAAACGACTCTTCCAAAATGACATTTTCAGATCTAAAGCAAATGAATCCCGCGCTTATGGATTAAATTTACCTGGAAATATATGAAGGCTAAAATTAACTACTGAGTTCGACATAGTTTTAGTCACTTGATGATGCCAAAACAATGGGTGGGTTGCCTAGAATTCATTTTAAGATAAAATACTTTGCAAAAACTGTCAAAATATATAAAATTTAATTATTGTGCGTTATCTTCCCTCCATATTGCTCGTTACCACTTATTTAATTGCTTGTACACTGTAACTGGGAATATATCGATTGACTACTGCACGAGTTGAAACAGCCTCCAGTATTTGCTGATATCTATTGATAGACCTGAACCATGATAGTAACCACCTTGCAAACACTCTGAAAACGTACAAATAACCTGCGGCTCATTATCACAGTCTTTTGAATTTTCACTACCAGATCCTTCATTTTAAGTTCCAAAGCCAACTGGATGATCTGTTAAATGTATATTTAGCATTGTATTTATAACTAATTAAAAGACTGAAAAGGCACTTTACTCAAATGATGTGCTTTAGATAATAATGCAGAGAAATAAAAAAAAATTAATGCAGCGAAATACAAAATTTCTGGCAGCTATTTACAAGAAAACTAAAGAAAGCAAAAGCCTATATAGAAAATTACCTGTTCTTATTCAAGGCTGGTTTCTGGCTTGTTGTTCTTTCCCTCTTAGCAACTAATTCTCAATAGGTAGCCAAAGCCACCTAGTATGGTCACTGACTGTGTTTCGAGACCTAGCTATTTGGAAAGCAATCTCCATCGGTTGAGGATGCTGGCCCTGGGAAGCTCTGTGAGATTCCTGAACTAAGAGACTGCAGAGGCTGCTGGGAATATTCAGGGAGAAGCCCACCCACACTAGCAGCTGAGGAAGGCTGCAAAAGGTGTTCTACAGTCTCCAATCTTTCACAAGAAAACATTTCAACCAGCCTGATTATGGGATCAGAGGTTTTGGTAAGGCCTGGTGAACTTAGGTGGCCACTGATAGGAACAAGATCTTCTTAGAGACCATGCCATACATTAAAGCAGCGGTCCTCAAACTTTAGTTCACATCAGAGCCCCTTGGAGGGCTCATTAAACCTGAAGGTCTCAGTGGAACCCCCCAGCTGATGTTGCCAGTCCAGAGACCACACTTTGAGAACCGCTACAGTAATGTACTGGCATATTGGCTTTTTAGCTTCAGTTTCTCTCAAGACTCTCATCAAGTTCAGAAAATCATTCAAAAGATTCCTGCTTACAAAGTTACTGCTGGTAGCTCACATCAGACGGTCAACTTAGAACGAATGGAATTTTTGCAACATGAGGCTCAATCCATCTGACACCAGGATCAAATGGCTTAAACATTTTTCATTGTTCTAAATCATCTCACTCTTCATTTCTTACTTCCAATATCCCCCTTTGTTGTACTTCCCTTTCAAATTCATCTGTTTGTTAAGAAATCAGGCCCTTCAGGGCGCCTGGGTGGCACAGCGGTTGGGCGTCTGCCTTTGGCTCAGGGCGTGATCCCGGCGTTGTGGGATCGGGCCCCGCATCAGGCTCCTCCGCTGTGAGCCTGCTTCTTCCTCTCCCACTCCCCCTGCTTGTGTTCCCTCTCTCGCTGGCTGTCTCTATCTCTGTCAAATAAATAAATAAAATCTTAAAAAAAAAAAGAAAGAAAGAAATCAGGCCCTTCATGCCTTCTCATCCCGTTGCTACTTTTAAGCATCTATCATGTTTATTGGACTCTAAATGAGCTGCCAGTAATCTGTTCTCTCTTGGTTCTTCTTTGTTTCCTACACTGTATTTCCACGTGTCTATAAGACATTCACCAAAAAACTATCTTATTCCACAAGTCCTTTCTTTCGGGGGTTCTCTTTCTGTCTCTCTTCAAACTTAATACTTGGATTTGTGAGCTGTGTAGAACTCTAGCGGATAATTCACCGTGGTATTTACAACTTTCCAAAAGGTTCCTACTGTGTTCATACAGAAAATGCTATTTCCCTACCCTTAACCTTTCTGGCTAGAATCGTTTAATACATTCTTTTTTCCTCTATAATCTTGGCTTCAATTTACAACCTGTATTAAAATTTATAGGGGGGAAAAAGCTACCTCTTATCCTTCTCTTTATTTGTTAGCAGAGACTTCTGGAAAACTCAGTTATAAATATTTTTAAGGCATTGTGCACACACATACACGCACACACATAAATATAACCTCTTTACTCGTTTACACATCTGCTATATTGAGGAGAAGGGAAAGAAATAAAAATATTTCCTGCATAAATGCCTTCTCCTTTACTTTTCTCCTTCTTTGAAGCTGCTGGGGATGAGGAGTGACAATCAGGGTGGCGTTCTTAATACGGGTCACTGGGGATGCACCCCCACACACTGACCAAGGTTGTAACTGGCAGCTTCAGAGCTACAAGATGACAGGATGAAAAAAAAAATCCTCTTACTGAGGTTCAGAGGAAGCAGAATTCCAGCATATTTGAAACAACAACAACAACAAAACAACATACCAAATCCTCATTATTACAGTTACAGACAAAGTTTCTTCTCTCAGTCTTTCGATATTATTTTCAAACAGCCTTTCAAGGGTGGGAGCAGGAGAACCGAGAAGAGTCCTCACCCAGATGAGGAAAGTAGAAAGTACTTAGAGGGCTAGGTTTTAATTCATTTCAATAACCACTGTGGTAGCAACAGGACTCAACAAAAGGTATAACTAAAAATAAAAACTAGCAAATGGGAGCTCAAAACTGAAAAGGGTTATGTCAAGGATTGATATAAAGGGAAACAGTTAGGAAATAGTAAAATTTACCTACAGTGAGCCAATAATAGACTGAACTTCAATATTTTTCTTTTTGCATTTTGATAATTTAATCTCTGAAAATTGTGAAACAGGGTGAGTCCAGGCATAGGTGTATATGCGTGTGCGTGTGTACGTGTGTGTAAATTTTCTAAGAATTGGCCAGGGCTGGTTCAAAATGGATTAATTATTTTGCCTCTAATATAAAGATACTATTACTATAAACTTAATTGAAAATGTTTTATAGTAAGTAGTTATACTATGCATCCCTGAATTGTAAAAAGAAAATGTTTTTAGAGTCCTACTAATTAAAATGCCTCTTCTTTTATTAACCTCTAAATTAATTATGGTATGCATTTTAAAGAAAAATATTTTAAATAAGAAAATTAAACACCCCCCCAAGTGAGTAATCAACATTAGAATATAAATTATATATTTTGGTGTGAAAACAAAAGAACAAATATGTAATGATTCTAGCTGTGACACAGTGAGTTAGTGTGACTGATAAGCTACTTCTTCATGCTGATAGCATGTTGTGGTCTCAAATCTATTACACTTTTGAATTGATGTGCTATTATCTTTGGACAACTTTCACACCAGGAGGTGAGCCCAGCAAGAAAAATGTCTTAAATGAAAAGCTTATAAACAAGATACATTTCACCGCTGTTACCTGAATTAATATGAGCTATTAGTGGTTGTACAAAAAAAGCGCTTTCAGACAAAACCTGTTCTTAATATTTTACCAAAAAATTCTGCAATATGAATGCATGAATAATTATATATTTTAGCAATTGCCACTGTAGCAATTTGTAATTACATTGAATACACAAACATGATTGTGGTAAGTACAGCATTGACCTCTGAAAACTGGGAAGAAAAATTCTAGAGTATTAATGTGATTTGTGGGAAATGCATTTTAGTGAATTCATATTTATTTTTCAGTATTAAGTGAGAAACTCATATAACATAAAATTTAAGTATGACCACGGCTGTATAAAAATATATAGAGTTATAATAGGAAGCAAAATATTTTTATTATGACTTATTTAAACATAGACACATCTATAATCAAGCACAAAATCTTGTTACAGAGTTTGGGAGGATTAGGCACTGAACAACAGGTTAAATATGCAGATTTTTTTTGGTTTCTTTTTTTTTCTTCTTTTACCATTACCAAGAAGGTTAAAATAGCTTAACGGCGCTTGTTTTAAATTTTAGTTTTTATAATGGTGTGGCCATAGCATCAAATACACAAATCCATATCAGATATTTTCCTATGTGTTTTAAGATTGTCAATTACACCTACTGTTGGCAATTACATACTAACTATATTAAAACTAAAATGGGAATGAAGAAGAACATCTTAAAATTCCTATGTGCTATTTGAACAAGATTTTAATTATTAATTCATTCAATTATTGATGGCCATCTACGCTTAAAACTGTTCAAAGTTTCTAGATAAGTTTGAGAAGGAAGTACGACCTAGATAAAGAGAAGAATTTCAAGTGTAGATGTAAGTTTATGAAGAATAAAAGAATTTCAGGATTGTAAGAGATGCTGAAGGTATCTTAGTAAATCACATATGTGCTAGTGAACCATAAGTAGTTACCAAAACAAAAAAACAACTAGTCCAAAGAGAGTAAAGAGTTTTTAAATAAAACTTACTGAGCACCTATTTACTCTATGTAAGGAAACTATTCTCTAGTTTCAACTTCACGAAATCCCCACTGTGTGTGTGTGTGCAATAAAATTAACTTTTTTAAGATGAGGAAATTGAGGCTTAATTTGTCAAAGTTTATACAGAGGCAAAGCCAGGTCTTTTTGGCCCTAAAATTTATGTTCTTAACCAGTTACATAATATAGTGGTAGTTTCTATATGAGATACGTATCTTAACTGGTGCATAAAACACACTTCAGTTTGTACTTATCTGCTGTCTAAAGAATAAGACAGATACTGAGCTTTAATAATATGTAATACAGTGATGATAGCGGAGGCTGCCTCCGGTCCTCTTGTGGGAAAGTCGCTGATGTCTGTGAGGGATCCCTGAGAGAAGGATGAGCTTGCTGAGTAAAGGACTTGACAGCGATGCTCTCACCTTTTAATTTCTGCTGCTTGTGTGTGATTATAATTAACACAAGACTCTTTGCAATACTTTGGGATAAGTTGTGCAGTGATTCTGAACATCTTTTTTAACCACATCAAGGTTAGCCAGCTAGCTCATGGCAAAGTACCCAAAAGTTATAAACCTTAAAGTTAAATATATAAAAAGGAGAAGGGTCCAAATTTGATGATCTTTTCTGGGATGACAGTGGCTTTCAGTAGCATAGTACAAAGAATATATTTTTGAAAAAATTATTAATCTGCCCCTTCAAGGTAAAGCAGTATTCAAGAACAAGTAAGGAAGTACTGCTTCTTTAAAGAAACTCGTAGTTCAGACAGGATTTTTTAAAACTCACATTTGGAAATATTCCCATCAATGTATCATTTTGTTGCCAAGAACAATGATTGCCATCTATAACAATTTTTAATTTTTCTGAACTGCTTAAAAGTCTGCAAAACATCGTCTGTGAGTGAGTTTGGTCCCTGTTTATTTAAAGATGTGAAAATTTAACAACTTCTAATTAGTTTGCTAGAACATCAAAGACATTAGTCAAATTTCAACAGATACTGTATGATCCCACTTGTGTAGAATCTAAAAAAAATCCAACTCATAGAACCAGAGAGCAGAATGGTGGTTGCCAGGGGCTGGGGAGGTGGGGAAATTGGGAAGATGCTTGTCAAAGGGTACAAACTTTTAGTTATAAGATGAGTAAGTGCTGGTGATCTAATGTACAGCCAGGGGATTATAGTTAATAACATTGTATTGGGTACTTGAAAATTGCTTAGAGTAGACCTTGAGTGTTCTCACCACACATACACACACACACAGACACGCACACACACAAGATTAACCAGGTGAGGTGACGGATATATTAATCATTTTCCAATGTGTGTATATATACACTTAATGAACTTAAAAAATCAAACTGTGCAATCTAAATGTATATAATTTTTATTTGTCAAAAGGAAGTTCATATAGTTGTTAGGGTCAAAACATGTTTAGAGTATGATTAATATTTGACATGTAATTATCTTATAAATATATACTTAATAATTTACTAAACAAACAAAATTAAGTGACAGATTGAAAGAAAATAAAATTATTTAGAAATGCTATTTATTTCATTTCATCCTTTCAAATTTTAGTTTTATATACGTATGATAATGTGCATGAGATTAGTACCTTGCTACATCCGTACAAGTAATAATTGAATAAATAAATGTATTTGGGGGTTGAGTGCTTTTAGTTCCTTTCATATGTAATTAACAAAATTGGAGTCACTAGGAGAAGAAAAGGAGCAAATTTAGAATCTGGGATCTAGCTGAGAGCTGCCACCGACTAGTCATGTGACCTCAGGCAGCTTACTAAACCTCAATGGCCTCTAAAAGAAGGTAAGATAAGGTAATTTCAAAAATTTACTCTAACTGAATTTGTTCTGGAATGTAGTCCATGTATTTCTCAAAAGTAGTTACCACTTCTCCAGGTCCTCAATAACACCCTTGAGTTTTTCATACACGTTCATAAACACCCCCGGAAAGAGTGAATGCATTCAGGATTCATTTTATGACATCACTTCATAGTTGATCTCCTGTAGGAAGTCACCCCAACCAAACAGGAAAAATACTGGTTATTCTCGCTCAAAAAATACCTATCTCCCAAGTTGAAAAGGCTTTCTAATCATTCACAAAAATCAATCAACATGCCAATTCTTGTTAGCTGTCATTGCCTTTCCTTTACCAAGCCTTTACCACCTTCCAAGTTATTATTCATCTTTCTAAATACGGAATTCATTATTTTTCTCTTAAATGTATAGCAGAGAAAAAGTATAAAGAAAAGCAAAGAAACTAAAGTGCCAGATACTTTGCAATGACATTTCAACAAATCCTTATAAAATTTCTCAGAAGTATTACCAAACCCATTTTATGAAAAAAAAAAAGAGAGATAAAAATATATGAGTAATCTGCCTAAGGTGACATAGCTAGTAGAACGTTAAGATTTTAACCAGATTTGTCTGTCCCCAAACCCATGCTTTTCTCCACGCCTCCATGAGCAGAAAGAAGCACTCTTATAATAGCGCAGGGTGTGACTGAAACAAGATGACTTCCGGTGGTAATAGTTCAGTGGTTCACAATGTGAGGTGAGATGCTAAGAAATCACAAAGAGAGTCACAGCAGAACTGGAGGGGATGTCAAATAGAATTTATGAAGCTTAGCTGGTTAATTGCATATCCAAGAATGTAATCTTGCAGGCTAAGGAGAAAGTCTTCTGAGAATGGTATACTAGAAAACAGACTTCACCTCAGGTCTGAATAAAGAAATACCAAAGCCGAAACTATGTCAAGGGAAAAACGAAGAAACACAGGAAGCGAGAAGCAATTGTCTTTGACAGGGTGTTTGTTGAGTTGGTGATGTAACCAGAAGATGAAATTTTAGAGCAAAACACAGTTTTAAAATTGGACAGAAATTAATTCTAGGAAAAAGATAAAATCACCCTGTCTTAGTGATGTTAGGTAGAGATAACACACACACACACACACACACACAAGCACGTACGCACACACAAGAAGATTGAAACATTTTCACAGACAATATTAGGGAAGAGTAAAAGGATTTAAAAAAAACCTCACAAAACGGTTGCTGAGGAGAAGGAAGAGGGGTGTCTCAGAATGAAGAGGTCATACTCACAAAAAGATAAGGAGTAAATCACAGTCATTAGCTATGACCGGAGTAATGGCAGGGATGACCTTAGACTTCAATCATGTTCAGAGAAGTGGCTAGAAATGTGTTAGAAGTAATTAAGAATTCATTTTCCTAGGTACTATGGAAATTAAGGTTATCATGTATGAATATTTTATACAGATTGCTGGTTATCCAAAACCAAACATTATCAGAGTATACAGTAATTGCAATTTGTTGGAATTATGCTTTCAAAAATCACTTAAGGCCTATAGCGAATAATTAATGCGTGCTTTCTTGGTGTTTTAATTGCTATTATAAAGAAACCGGTTCACCTCAATTAAACAAAATAACACGCCTACTCTATTGTACGGTATCTTCATCATGCTCAAAAGACACCTAAAGCTTCAAACACCTTAAGCAAAACTGAGGTCTACCGTCTGACTGATGTGGAGACAATGCATCTATCAAGGCTTGGACTGATTCATTCCAAACATTTACTACTTTCATTAATTAAATGTTTCAAGAATATGAATAGTTGCCTTTCATTATAATTTAAAGATTTTTTTTCCTTCTCAAGAATGAAATGAGCAGACTTGGGGTTCCTACCTGCAAAAATTCACCTTACTTTTTGTTGAATGACAGAAACAGTGAAAGAAGCAAGAGCTTTTATTCTGATAAATCTGTGGCTCCAGGCTTGACCCACCTACCACATGAAGATAAATCAGACTGTAACTATTCCAGTAGAGATAAATACTCTTGTTGTCCGCTGGAGAGAAGAGAGCTACTTGATGATAAATGATATTTATATTTGTTCAACTGTTAACTAATTAGGTTATCTCCTCCTATGCAATGGTTGCTATTATTATTTGGTTGTGTTTTAAAAACATTTATGGCTGGGGCGCCTGGGTGGCACAGCGGTTAAGCGTCTGCCTTTGGCTCAGGGTGTGATCCCGGCGTTCTGGAATCGAGCCCCACATCAGGCTCCTCCGCTATGAGCCTGCTTCTTCCTCTCCCACTCCCCCTGCTTGTGTTCCCTCTCTCGCTGGCTGTCTCTATCTGTCAAATAAATAAATAAAATCTTTTTTAAAAAAAGGTGTGGAAACACATAAAAAAAATAAAAACATTTATGGAGCACCTATCATTTGCTGGCTACTTTACCTACATTACTTCATTCAAGTCACAACAGTCTTTTTAGTAAGCAGTATGATGGCACTGGAAATTGACCTGAGATTGAAATAATCTGTACATGATTACAGAGATCATTTCAATGATGGACCCGGGATGAAAACCCAGTCTGACCGCAGAGCACAGGTTCCACTTGTGATGCTGAACTGTGTTTGTATCTGGGCTTATGGATACAGCCGGACAAGACTGTGACAGAGTAGATTAAGTCTCCTATCCTATCCGCAAATAGATGTATTCTTAACTCTTTTCTCTTGGAGTCCTGCTTCATTTGAAAATGTTTGTGCAGGGGCACCTGGGTGGTGTAGCGGGTTAAGTGTCAGACTCTTGGTTTCAGCTCAGGTTGTGATCTCTGGATTATGAGATGGAGCCTCGAGTTGGGCTCTGCACTCAGCTCAGTCTACTTGAGTTTCTCTCTCCCTCCCCCTCTGCCCTTCCCTCTTGTGCTTTCTCTCTGAAATAAATAAATACATCTTAAAAAAAAGAAAAGAAAACATTTGTGCAAAGTGATGTCCTGAAGTGTGACACCCTTGTCCCAGCACTCTCATCCTCCTGGTGGGGCTAAACCCGATCTTAGGCAGGAGAGACACAGGACTGAGAGACTGAAGGAGAAGCAGCTGGCCGCCATCGCCCACCCACAGGGCTTAGCCGGGCTCTGAAGTACCCGGAGGGCTCCACAGAGCGAGGCTTCAGGATGGAGCTTGCTGAAACTGGTCCAGAGGTTTTCTGCCCACCTCTCAAGAAGGGGAAGAGAAAATGCCTGCTGGTGGAACTGTCCGGGCCCCCCTCCAACCCTGTCCCTGTGGAACCTCTCTCTGTGTGCTCCACTCAGAACTGGCAGAACTTTCCACACTCAATGCCAAGTTTTTGTTACAGATTAGTTTTTCCATAAAACCATTCTGCGGGAAAAAAAGATATTTAAAAATAAAACTACTAGGTTTTATTCAGGAATATATATCAATTTCGACTCCTGGGAATGACCTTCATTTTAGAGCTATTATCAATCCACAGAATACTTTTCCATTTGAATTATTGGCATGATACCTGTTAAATAAGCAACCTGAGGTAGGAGCATTACAATTAGTTCATAATAATTTCATTTTAAAAATCATATTTTTGGGGCAGCTGGGTGGCTCAGTCAGTTAAGCAACTGCCTTTGGCTCAAGTCATGATCTCAGGGTCCTGAGATCGAGTCCTGCATCGGGCTCCCTGCTCAGCGGGGAACCTCCTTCTCCCTCTGCCTCTGCCTCTCCCCCCATTCATGCTCTCTTTTTCTCAAATAAAGAAATAAAATCTTTAAAAATAAATAAATAAAAATCATGCTTTTGCTTTCACTTATCTTACTAATCACCTTTAATCCCACACTTTATTTTAGAACGAGGTCTCTATTTCAGTAGAGCTGAAGAGTTTTGGAAACAAAAATTATAACACTACTACAGAGCTAGAGACACACAGCTGTTCCTTCTTTGAGTAAATTCAGGACCAAATTTTACCTTAGTTTTACATTTTTAGTGAATATATGATTTACCTTTAAATGTAACATTTTACATTTAAAATTCTAAATTTGAACTTCTTGAACAAAATTTCATTCAATATGTTGGCTTCAATATATGCTCCCTCTTATCTTCTTGCTATCGTGAGAAGAAAATAAAAACAAATATTTTATGTATTATTTTAAGAACTACATATTTAGAAAACAACAGAAGCTTTTTCTGTGAAGGGGTTGACAAAGGGTTAAATATTTGCTACAAGCTGACATAGAAACTAGAAAAATTCAAGTTGAGAGTCAACCAATGGCTGTATTCCAACCAATGGCTATATTCAATCAATGGCTGTCTTCAACCAATGGCTGTACTCTACCAATGGCTGTATTCAACCAATGGCTGTTTTCAACCAATGGCTGTACTCTACCAATGGCTGTACTCTACCAACGGCTGTACTCTACCAATGGCTGTCTTCAACCAATGGCTGTACTCTACCAATGGCTGTATTCAAACAATGGCTGTTTTCACCAATGGCTGTACTCTACCAATGGCTGTCTTCAACCAATGGCTGTCTTCAACCAATGGCTGTCTTCAACCAATGGCTGTACTCTACCAATGGCTGTCTTCAACCAATGGCTGTACTCTACCAATGGCTGTCTTCAACCAATGGCTGTATTCCAACCAATGGCTGCTTTTCCACTGCCTCTCTCATTTTCTTTCTTTTTCTTATTTATCTTAGGCATAAGATAATATGGGCTTAACAAGCAACTTTACTTGTGGGAATAAAACTTAGTTGGTTAACAGTATGTCTCCCTGTGTTCAGGATAGTCTCATTTTACACATATAAAGGTTCTAGTGCAATTGTTCTTATAACTCTTTCTTATTTTTTATTTTTATTACTTTAATACTTTTTTAAGGATTTTACTTATTTATTAGACAGCGAACACATGCCTGCGCACAATAAGCAGAGGGAGGGGCAGAGGGAGAAGCGGGCTCCCCAATGAGCAGGGAGCCTGCTGCGGGGCTGATCCCAGGACCCTTGGATCATGACCTGAGTCAAAGGCAGACGCTTAACTGACTGAGCCACCCAGGCAGCCCAAGTTCTTATAATCCTTTCATTCTGAAACTGTCTGGTTTGATGAAAAATTAAACGGTCAACACAGCACTTAGACACTGATTTAGGACAACAGCATTCTGAATTAACCTCCTCTCACTGAGACAAAAGTTTTTATGCCACAAATTGAAATGAGCCTTAAATATAAACAGCACCTGGCAAATCCTTATACATCATACTTTCTTCTTCCTCTTTCTTCTTATTACTTTTTTTTTAAAAAGATTTTATTTACTTATTTGTCAGAGAGAGAGAGCAAGAGTGCACAAGCAGGGGGAGCAGCAGGCAGAGGGAGAAGCAGGCTCCCTGCTGACCAAGGAGCCCGACACGGGACTTGATCCCAGGACCCCAGGATCATGACCTGAGCTGAAGGCAGACACTTAACTGACTGAGCCGCCCAGGCATCCTTTCTCCCTATTACTCTTACAAATGCACACATGTCCCTTTACAAGCCTTTTAAGAAATACTGTAAATTATTAAAGGTGAAATATTTCAAGAGATCCAGAATCCAATTGATTTTTACTATTCATTGGCATATAATTCTAGATAGGTTCACGGGGGGGGGGGTTGTTGTTGTTTGCTTGTTTTTAACAACAGAGGTGGTGAGACTCTCAAAGATCAATTAAGAATTTCTTAGCCTAGGTCCAGATCCAGTTTTGAGGTTGGTGTTCAGTAACCTTAGCTTCATTTCTGCATCTCCTTTCCATATTCTGTGATATTCTCCTTCCCCCTCAAACTATCTTTAACGAAAGGATATGGCAACCATCCATAAACTTAAGTCAGTGGATTACCTTCCCAGGGATATTTTACTTAAAGCTGTACCTGTAATTATGGAGCATCTAACTACTTACTATCTTGCTAACGGTAGTTGGTTACCAGCATGCAGGTGATGGTACCATTTTTCACCTGGGAAAGCTCTGCCTGGTACGTAAGGCCACAACGTGTAGGTTGCTGCCTGCGTTTCTAATAGGAAAGGATGACTGATATCCAAAGCTTGTATGGGTGTCTTGCCCCTCCCTAGAACCATTCAGAGTGAAGATGAAAAGAGGGAAAAAAGGGAGAAGATCTTAATTTAGTAAGTAATACTTTTGCTTAGGTTTTTTTTTCCCCCTAAGATACAGCAATTGATCTCACATTAAAGCAGCCCAGGACATTTCAATATTTAAATAAAAAATGCAATAATAAAGAGGTAATTTAATATGCAATTTCATACATTAATAATTAGCAAAGCATTACTGAACTGCAAGGTAAAGAGCTAGGGGAACATAACTAATGAACTATCAATGCCAAAGTAGACTTTATAATAAAACAAGACTTTCATAAATCTTTTATTAAACGGCTACAAACGAACCATTTTGTTAACATCTAATAGGTAACTACTAAGCTACTTAATTCACATATATAAATGAAGAACCTGCAGGCAATTAACTTCACAATTGCTGAAGGTCAGGGCTCCCAATGAGAGCTGCTGTACTCCGCCTTGCAGGGCTGCTGCTGTTACTGGGTCGAGTCCCAGCTCTTCCTCAGCCGCTCTCTACTCTGGCAGCAGCTAGAACCATGCACTGAAGCCGCTACTGTGTAAAATAACCAGAGATGAGCTACAGGCTAGCAAACACCCTAAAACTAAATCATACAAAGTATAAGAAATATTGAGTGCCCAGAAAAGGAATCTTGAAAAGGAAAATTCAAGGCAAGGATTGGTACTATATGTGGGTGCTGACTGTTATTTATTGGAGATGATAAGATAATGAGGAAATGCTTGTAACCTGCAAATGCTTGTCCGGGTCTGGATGGGACTCTAGGAGATCTGAAACTCACTAGAGATTATAGACCAGAATGGCTCTATTTACTGAGTTGAAATGTACAGTATACAATGATATCGATTGTCTCCAGCAGCAGCAAATGTTAAATTCATTAGAGAAAGGAAATAAACTTTGTTATGGAATCAAGAAACTGCTGGTGAAAAAATAAATGCTTTTAATAAATCAGACTAGAAACTGCACTGAAACAGGACAAGGAGGAAAATCTTTGATGCCTTCTCCACCAATTCGCATAGACTAAGTCTACACATTACCAAGAGTTTCATGGATTATGTGCCCACCTGCCAGCCGCTATTATCAACGAACACCGGAAGGAGAAAAGGGCTGGGGACAAAGAAAGCATACAGATTCCGACACACACAGAAAGGAGTTTCATGCTTCGTAACTTACACCCTTTAAATGACAGTTTCAGAAAAGTGAGAATCAGTAAAATAAGCATATGTGTTAAAGTGATTGCCAAAGATGAAACTGTGTCCCAGATTAAAAACTAGTCAATGGCAGACACACATCTGGATGAAGTTGTTAATACAGCCGAAACTGAGCCTGAGGATTGTACTCAATAGGGAACCTTAACTAAAAAAGGAAAAATCAATGATAAATAAGACTGGTTCTTCACCTCAAGAGTTCCAACCAAGTGAGACTATTAAAGAAAGCACAGTAGTACTCCCTTGGTACAGTGTGAGATTTTCGCATCGCGGCTCAGGCTGAGCCACTGAGTACGTGGTAAGCTGAAATACCGTGTGCTTTTGATTGGCACTATTGGGAGAGGTGGCCACCTGGAAACAAGACAACACAACTGGACGACAGACTGAAAGGTTTTACATTCTTTGGATTCATTATTCCTCATATACATGTTCACGAGATAATCCCACCTGGTAGATTTTCCTTTCTATGTCAGTTCATAACACTATAAAATGTAATTCCATGAATGGTTCACTAATGGCATCGCTTCGAATTTCAAACGGTATTGCTTTCAGATCACCCGAGAGTGATTTCCTACACAGTCTGAATATGGAGAAATGAACTACAACTACACATAAGGCTAGAACGGTTGTCCTCTAAACGTCTACCTTCCCTCCTAAGGTCCCGGCAACCAAAATCCATTAGCACAATATGAGGGACAGCAAGAACACACCTTATCTTCCCCCCAAATGATTCCAAATATCTCCACTAGAAACATGGCTTCAAGGAATACCAGCTCTCCCACTGACCCAGTTTTTGAGGCTTCTGAAAGCTACAACATCCCTAAAATGAAACTCGTTTCTGCTGACTGAACTCGACATATTTCATACATATTTGTCAAAACAATTATTGTCAACTACAATGCAATTATCCATATTCAATTTGATGACTCAACTGGAAAATTACTTTTTTCCTAATAAAATTTTTCCAAATGAAAATAGTGAATCAGTGTTGATGAGTTGTTTGGTGTGTGCTAATTAATTACATTGGGTAAATTTAGTTCTGTGCTAATAACCTCAGGAAAAAAAAAAGATCTGTAGACATGACTCTTTGTCTTAACTGAAGAAATCTCCTGTTTTTCTTCTGTACTTTCTTTTTTTTTTTTTTTAAAGATTTTATTTATTTATGCGACAGAGATAGAGACAGCCAGCAAGAGAGGGGAACACAAGCAGGGGGAGTGGGAGAGGAAGAAGCAGGCTCATAGTGGAGGAGCCTGATATGGGGCTTGATCCCATAACGCCGGGATCACGCCCTGAGCCGAAAGCAGACGCTCAACCGCCGTGCCACCCAGGCGCCCCTCTTCTGTACTTTCTAATCTCTCCCAGACGAGTGTTCAATAATACAAAATAAACAATAAAAGCCAACTAGTCTTGGCTGACACTACAGATAAAAAGACAGGAGTTCCTTGGAACCATGTTCTTAGGTCAAGAGTAAAAGAAAAGAAAAAGATTTTTATTGTTGACAACTAACTGTGAGGACCTCCTGCCAGGTCGTCCTCAGGGCAGAACTGGTTTAGATCATGCATTTAATGGCAAAAAAAAAAAATCAGGATTTATTCGTTGTGAAACCTGTTTCTTCATCCAGAAGCTAATTTAAATGCTGGCATTACAGGGGCTCTGTGGGACAGGGCATTTTGGGGGGATACTCTCCCCCGGGGTCCAGTGTCCTCTATTTTCTGGATTTTCTGAGGTGATGATTCTTTTTTCCTGAGCCTAATGGAAGCTTAGGGCAGAAAAGAAATAAGCACTGACAGGAATGTCTGGGGAATTTCATCACAAAGCTGTCAACAGGAAGCCAGTGAGGTAGGACACCGTACTTGGCTTGTGCAGTACATGGTATAAAGAAGACATTGACTGTCAAGGTTCTGTCTGAAGAAAGAAGGTAAAATTTTTCTGCGCCTGGAGATATTTACAAATGCAATGGATTAACTCAAAACAGCTCTTCCTGACCTACACTTTCCTCTGAGCAGTTTGCTCCCTGTGGGCCAACCGGTGTTAGAAGTCTTAAGAACCTCTCTGAAATACCGGGAGGTGTACAGAAAAAGAACACTAAGCTGGGGAAGCCTCTGGAACACAAGAACTGAGAGCAGCCCATGGGCCATCACACAGAAACGGGGCAAGAGGACTGTATCGTGTCAGAATTCGAGTCACGTGGCTTACAACAGAGGATGGGAGTTCAGGAGTTAGTGATCTCAGTTCATCATAAGGAAGAATTTACCGTCTAATATTACTGTCTAAGAACAAGTGGGATGTCTTAGGAAATGATGCTGGAAGGAACTTTAGAGAGTAGGTCCCATCTTCTTTCCATGGCAAGAAACTCAAATACCCTTCACAATGGTCACCTGACTTGTGCTTCACTATTCCTGCTTAGGAATCCACTATGATTTTATGATGTAACGGGCACAACGTATCCTGTGAAAGGAGGGCTGTCTAGAACCAAGTCTCTGCTAAACGTGTTCACTGGATCAAGCTACATACGGGACCCAGAATCACGTCCTACATCTCCATCTTTTTTTCGACATGCCCGATAATTTGTAAATAAGGGGAAAAAAAACCAGTAGTAAGTTAGATATTCACTGAAGGCATTTATTCTCGCCTCTTGTAGCCTACACAATATGTGAAAAGGATGAGGAAGTTCATGCGCCCAGCAACTAAAAAACTACCAGGAACCTGGAGCTGTTCTCAGAGAAGACAAAACACAGAGTATATAATAAGTATGGTACATTTCTTAAGCACGAAAAGGGTGAGGCTAGGGTATCTTTAAATGTTTGACGTTAAAACAACACGATGTGTTGAGTATGGCAGGAAATCCATTCCCCAAACAGACACATTGTGCGGTCCTAACAGTCAGATGATCTGAGAGTCTCCCACAGTGGGGTTACCTGCTTTCCAGTGGTACATTACTGCCAAGGACCCAGCTGTCCTGCAGCTGGACGGACTCGGGTGTGGTTTGCAGCTCGGCGGGCAAAGCAGCCGGCGGGGCCGGACTCTGGTTCCTTCTATTGGTCAGGGAGTTTCTGTTGAGAGAAGTGATGGACGGATGGTGCTGTGCGGGGTGCTGCTTATGGGGTGGTGGCAAAGGCTGCAGAGTGGGCTGGCCTTGGTTGTTTGCAGGTTGCTCTGAAAAAAGCAAAGGAAATTCATCATATATATTTATATATGTATATGTACACACATAGCTACACACACCACCAATTTCTTGGGGGATCCACTGCAGATGAATTAGAATTAAAAACTGCATTTAAATCCATAACCTAATACATTTGCATATTATTCTATTAAGCGGGTGTTCAGTGACATTCTCTAAGAGCAAGTTTACCCTTGATACACGAAGTACTAATTAATATACAACAGATGGTAAAATTGGTTTTGGTTTTAATTTGTTTCAGATTTTTTCATCTGGTTTTATTAACACCTACAGAAAACAGTATCTGACAGCTCCCCTAATGTGCCTTTAGAATTCAGCTTTTTTTTAACAAACCAACCCTGAAATTAAATGGGTAATTTCAGTGGAACACAAAGGTTTTTGAAATGCATATAATCCCTATAATTATTTAATGGAGTTTTTTTAAGCTTTATTTAACTGCAATAAATTATTACAAGCTAGTTGCTAAACAGCAGCAGACTACTCTAGTTTAGTGCATTTCAAATAACGCGGATCCGCATTATGATCCACTAATAGATGCTAAGTATTCTTTAGCAGAAGGTCACTCTGTGAAGCAGATGTTGTTTCATGGATATTTAACAGACTGAATCACATCTGATTACGACGTCAGAAGACTCATATACTTAATGACCGTTACATCCATTAGAACACACACAGAACAGATTTTCCAATTTCACAGTATGCAGTATAACTACATTTTGGAGTAAGTCCTAGGTGACCAGAGCGACTCATGCCACTATGTCAGTGGTACATATATTTTGTTCTAAACCACAATCGTAAGGGACCCAGCAACTTGAAAATATAAACACAATGCTAGGTTAGAACCATGGGAAAAGTCGCCAAAACTTAGTAAGTCGTAAGTTAAAATTTACAAATCAGTGTAACATGAGACTGACTTTTCAATCTCATTACCTGCTTTGGACACGCTAGAATTCACAAATAACCACATTTTAACAAACGGACAGATGACTCCCTAATTTAATCCTAAACTTACCATGGTTCCACACATAGAAGATGTCAATTTTTGACTAAATGCAGTTCAAAGTGCAATATAATTTTAAAGTGATGTATTAAATCATGCTAT
The DNA here is from genome assembly GCF_002007445.2 of Ailuropoda melanoleuca. Classification (NCBI taxonomy): domain Eukaryota; kingdom Metazoa; phylum Chordata; class Mammalia; order Carnivora; family Ursidae; genus Ailuropoda; species Ailuropoda melanoleuca. The sequence continues at coordinate 11,578,720 of NC_048235.1, read as the reverse complement.
TAATATAAATGCACGTATTAAAAGAGAATAGGAAACACAGGGACTATCTTTCATCTGCAGTGTGAACTCCAGCAGTTGTTATGCCAAATAGAGTCTAACACTATAATTCTGATAGCATGAAATGAATACTTGATATGTAATAGCTTGAACATGTATTATCAAACCTCTTTACAGGGTCCAATAATTAAAATAACTCCTCCCATAGCACATAATATCAGTAATTACTACATATTTCTAATGGTGTCTAACAATCTATATACTATTGCTTAACAACCAATAATTTCTTACTCTTGAAATGAGGGACAGAGACAACATCTAAATGTACGAAATAAAACTTTCTTGCTTGAGGATCCCTGTACCAGAAACTACAGAAATCTTACTTGGCCCATTGCTTTGGTGCTTATGAAAAATTAAAAGAGTATCTACATCTCAGTTAAATCGAAAGTACCCTTGGAGGGAATGAGAGGGCTTAACTAGCACACAGAGTTTTAACTGTGTTAAAAAAAATAGTTCAAAACTCAAAGAAGATTTATTATTCAGGTATCATATAATTAATTAGTTTTGTCTTCCCCGGCATTCGTGCATATGATTAGAATCGCTATGGATGTCTTTAAGGAGTATTTCAAAAGCTGCTTTTATAAATATATATATACCTATATGTACGTCTATACATATATATATGTATGCATGTATATGTTTATTTTACAACAAGCCAAGGGCCTTAACTATGTTGGTGTCAATGCAATGGGAACAAAGAAAAGAGAGAAACATTTCAAAGGGAAAAGTATTAAGATCGTGTCTAAAAGTAGTAGAGGGAAACGTCAAATGACTCCGTGTTTTTAAGCATGGCTCCATGAAAGAATGGAATTATGCTACACATATTATACATAAATTATGTCTTGGATATTATATTAACTAGAGGAGAGAGCCATGTATAGTAGCAGCTGATATCAAATTTAATTTCTAACTCTGCCAGGCATCACCATAGTGAGCCTCAGTTTTCCCATTTGGAATGTGGGAAATAATACTGTCCCATCTTGATATTAGTTTAATCTACGGATTCAGTGAAATGCACTCATTCATTCATTTATTCATCCACTGAGTCACTCAGCCCACAAACATTTATCAAGCCTCTATGTTCCAAAGATATGCTAAGTCAACAAGTGAAAGTACTGTGTAATGGCAACATATCATGGATATTAAGATTGTTCTTGAAGGTGAAATGATTTTAAGATCTATTGTCATTGTTACATATTTAAATATGTTGAATTTTAGATTCTTATTCTTGGGGTGCCAGGGTGGCTCAGCTGGTTAAGCGGCTGACTCTTGGTTCTGGCTCAGGTCATGCTATCAGGGTCCTGGGATCAAGCCCCACATCAGACTCGGTCCTCAGCGGAGAGTCCGGTTGAACATTTTCACTCTCCCTCTGCCTCTCCCCCCACTCACACATGCACATGTGCTCTCTCTCTCTCACATAAATAAATAAATCTTTAAAAAAAGATTCTTACTCTGAAACAGTGAGAAAAAACTTCCATTTAAGGTTTCAAAAATAATTAGTACGACGGTGGCTTTCTCTAGGTTCGCTCATTCATTTGGCAAGTATCTGTCGAGAACTTACGATAAACAAGACATCATGCAAAGATCTGAGCCCTGTTTAACTGTCTAGCCAGGTTACTTCAGGACAACGTGTTCGGTCTGCTGGGACCTCTTTTGATCTGACTACATAATCATGAGGTTTCCCTATAAAACAAATCCAGATAATGAAAGCTAGATTCAATCTAAAATTTGATGGATGAAAATAAATGCAGAGCCTGAGAGAGATGGGGTGGATGGCCAGAAATTTAAATTCTGCAGCAGGTGCACAAACAGGGGCAAAATCCGAGGATTCACTTGGACGCGCATGCTGCCTCTAGAGATTTGGGCTCACCGGATGCCAGACGTAGTGGGAGTGTGTATCTATACCAACTTATTCAATACAGCACAAATTTACAAAGTATAACCAGATAAAAGAAAATTAAACACACACAGAAAGGAAGAAAGAGAGAATAAAAGAAAATAAAGTGGGAAAGATAAGATAAAGCCAGATCTAAAGCGAGTGGACAAAATGCCTGCTGTTCAGTTCTGTACATTTTTAAAGTAGGATACAAATCTGGCTCTGAATTATTTATTAGTTGCCAACACAAAAAGGGAAACATGATCACTTACATGATTTGGGATGTTTTTAAGATCACAACGTTTGCTTGAGAAAAGCATTAACTATTACTGGTATTGAAAATAGAAAATTCTCTTTTAAGTCCTCATAGGAAGAAAAGCTGAATATCCAGGGAAAATATTATGACCTGGGTTCAAAATGGACACAAGGAATGGGAGCCTGTGTGGCTCAGTTGGTAAACCGTCTGACTCTTGACTTTGTCCCCCGTCATAATCTCAGGGTTGTGAGACTGAGCCCTGCTTTGCCCCATGCTGGGTGTGGAGCCTGCTTAAGATTCTCTCTCCCCCACTCCCCTACTAAGAAAAAAACGAAAAAAAAAAAAAAAAGGAAGAAAAGAAAAGAAAAAAAAATGGACACAAGGAAACAGAATAGGGTCTAGATTTGGTGACACGCACTTAGAATCTAATACTTGTGACCAGATCCACATAAGAACAACCAAAACATCAACTGTAGCCTTTGCTTTAAGCAGATTGATTGATACAGGCTTTCCAGAGATTTGAGAAAGTTTTGGATATAATGACTCTGAGTTACAAAGGGGGTGATTAGACCTCACAGAGTTACCAGGTTTAATGTTCCTGAGACATGGCTCTGAATATGCCATTTTCCTTCTTAGAAACTCCAAATGGATTCCTGGTACCTATAAAACAAAACGCACTCTCTAACGGCAAATGTCATATTTCTTCAGTTAGCCCTCAAAATATTTTTGCAAATGTTTCCCTCATGAAGCCCCTTCATTAATCTTGTTCTAGCTTGCTGTACCCACTGTATGCCTCACACCTTTCCATACAAGTACATTTGCTTCTAACTGGAAAGACATTTTCCTCTATCTTTCTATACCCAAATCCTACATACTTCAAGCTCTAAGAAAGATGACACTTGTTTTCTTCAAGTAGAAATCAGTTATTTCTTCTCTGAGTCTTAGAGCACTTTATCTTTGCCTTTTTCATGGCTCTTTTCATCTCCCCTATTACAATTAATTTTATAGGTCTCATGTCTCCTGTTAGACTATATGGGAGGGATTCACATCGAATTCACCTGGGAACCCCTAAGAAGCACATAGGGATAGATATGTGGTCAGTAATAAATATTTATTCACTCAATCCATATTTGACGAATGAATACTTTGTGAAGAATTCAATGAAGAGAATGTTGAGGTGGCAAAGATCAGAGCCTGCCCACAGCACCTTTAATTGCAAGGTAATTTGCAACCTGTCTTATTTCCTCAACTCAGTTCTTAAGATTCTGAAAGGCAGGGACTCTAACTTAAATTTCTTTGGACTCTTCAATATCTTCACTCAGCCTTGGACTTCAAAGACTCCTAGAAATGTGCTGACTGATTGGTAACAATTAGGCAATAATGGAACCTTCGGGGCTCATCCCGTACAGGCAGGGCGCCATGTTAATTCCCCCAGACAACAGGTTTTAGGAAAACATCGCAGCAGATGTTCCAATATTCAAAATCTGCCTTTTAAGGGGTGAAAATTATGGAAAGATTACATAAGATAAATACGAATATACAAAATATAAACCTATAAGATATGAAACAATATATATTATGGCTTACCAAACACAGTTATATGTCTTCCTTGTATTTTAAAACTTCTGATTAGAAATGCTTACGCTTATGATTAGAAATGTTCCAGATTAGGTATTTTAGAAAAGATGTAGGTTATTTTCTCAAAATATTCTTCCATCTTTTTTTAAAAATAAAGTTCTTTGCACTATGCTTATTAGAAATTATGTATTATGCTCAACGAGAGTCTTTACTCACTACACTCTTTCTTTCTGCCTGACTTTTTTCAAGTTCTTATTGCTTGTATAACTTCATGACAGCTTAGCAGCTGCTTGTTTTTAAATGATAAACATAACTCATAGCAGATAATTTTTATTTTTATTTAAAAAAAACTTTAAAAAGATTTTATTTATTTATTTGAGACAGAGAGAGAGAGAGAAAGAGAGGGAGAGAGCATGAGTGCTGCGGAGGGGTAGAGAGACAGGAGGAAGCAGACTGAGAAGCTCCCCACTGAGCAGGGAGCCTGATATGGGGCTTGATCTCAGAACCAGAGATCACGACCTGAGCTGAAAGCAGACACTTAACTGACTGAGCCACCCAGGCGCCCCTACAGCAGATAATTTTTAAAACTCACATAATATTAATGATGAATATTAGCTAGGTAAGACTTTGGTCATTTTGCTCAGCCCTCTGCCACCAAAGAATGTACAGCCCAACAGTGTCATTTCAGGCTGTCGCCTCAAACCCGCTAACATGGGGTAATGACTTGGATCACGGCATGCACTGAATGAGGTGTGCTGAAAAACCAGGGGGTGTTAGGAGCCATGGAGGCTCTCTGATAAGGCGACAGATTCCAGTTTAAGCAACTTATAAAACCCAATTCTAAGCAAATGGAAGGCATGTTCACGGCACTCTGCAGGGGGAAGAAAAGAAAGTAGAGACAATTTCTCCTAAATAGCAATGATGCTATTACGATCATTGAGGTGAAAGGCACCATAGAGACAAATGACAATAATATGGATATTTATTTTTCAGTGGCATATGTTCTTGAATAAGTTATATATCAATCTGAGCTTCATTTATTTTATAGTGCTTGGTTAAAGAATCTGAAAGATACAGTGTCTGACATACAGCAAGTGCTAAATAGTAACTTATTCATGGTAGAAAAGAAAGAATTCCCTTCAGGGAAGAACGTCATGATGGAAAACAGTACAGTTACCCTTGAACAACACAGGGCTAGGGGCACAGACCCCCTGTGCAGTAAAACACCCGAGTATAACTTTTGACTCCCCAAAACACTTAATTACTAATAGCTTCCTGTTGACCAGAAGTCTTACCAATAACAAAACAGCTGATTAATACATATTTTGTATGTTATATGTATTATATACTACATTCTTAAAGAAAGTAAATTAGAGAAAAGAAAATATTAAAATCGTAAGAAAGGGAAAATACATTTACAACACTGGGCTGCATTTATTAAAGATCTCCGTATAAATGGACCCACACCGTTCAAACCCATGTTGTTCAAGGACCAACTGTAATTGAGAAGCACTGTCAGCAATCAGTACCATCATCACAAGATGCAAGGACACACAATCAAGTATGCCTGAACAGGAAAGTGTTTCCTTTAACAGGTACCAAAACAAGGATCAGAAACATCGTAAGAATCAGAAATAAACTCATTTCTTGCCAGTTTCCACAGAAGAGGAAATTTTATCTCACTGTTGTGAAGTCAGCCTGAGTCTCTTTTTCCCATGTAGCGTGACCACAGAATCAAGTCAAGAATTTTTAAAAGGTGGTGGTGGGGGATACACTTGGTTTTTAAAGACATATCTGGTCATATTTACCGGTTTGAATTTTTTTTTTTTAAATTAAAAGCAGCTTCCAGACTGCTATGTACAATTCAGCCCCAGTGCCTCTCTGCTTTACGGCCTTGGGCTGTGGTCTTTGGGGAACACGGTGGAAATGAACTCCCAAATAGGAAAGCTGGGGGGTTAAAATATCCTTCTGTGTGTGGAAATGAACTCCCAAATAGGAAAGCTGGGGGGTTAAAATATCCTTCTGTGTGTGCACATCTGCATGTGTGCGTGCATGCATGGATGTATGCATGTGTGCGTGCGTGCACGGACGTGTGCGTGTGTGCGTGCATGGATGTGTGTGTGTGCATGCATGTCTGCATGTGTGTGTGCATGGATGTGTGTGTGCGTGCATGTGTGCATCTGTGTGTGCCTGTTCGTGTGGGAGGGGCTGAAAGTATCAGGTGAGGGTGAGGGGGAGACTGAGCAGGTGTCACCACAGCCACCCCAACTGCTCTGTCCCACACACTCCCTTCACGCGTCCGTCCTCTTCCTTCCCTGGACCTCAGGTGTGGGGCAGCAAAGGTCCCTAGAGAAGAAATACTCTAGTTCACGAGGAGGATAGGAGTGAAGAGCTGACATCCGTGTTGTATTCAAACAATCGTTTGTAATCTGAGTAAAATCTGGTAACAAAAGACAAATGGGGTGGGGGGAGGAAAGGAAGGGAGCGAGGAGAGAGAGAGAGAGAGAGAGAGAGAGAGAGAGAGAAAGAGAAATACAAAAGGACAAAAATATTTTTAATTTTACTGAACCCCAGAGAAGTGCTGTTAGACAAATCACCTTCTAGGCAGTCATTTGCCTATGGCTGTGTCCCCCTGGACACCACCAGCAGCAAGTTGAATAAAGGAATAGTCCTGGTTCTGGTCCTCTAATAGTTTAACGCTATGATACACAGACCGTGTTGAATTAGACAAACATTTAGATGGAGCCAACCCATTTATTGATGATTAGCAAAGATGGGGCTAAAGCCCTTGTTTCTGTATCACAAAATGTGCTCCTTCTCACTTCACTTCCTGGCTATATCTTTAATCTTCTCCTACCTATTGCAAATGAAACCAGAATTTTCTTCAAAGCTGACCTTTTCCTTTAAAGAGGTCACCAAAAGAAAACATGTACAACTTTTTGTTGCTGTACATTTTATTACCACATTAGTTTTAACGGTAGTGACCAGAGCTTAGAGTAGATGTTTCAAATGTACAAGGACCAAATCATAGTTAGCTTTTGAGTTTTAAAATCCTCATCTAATTCTTGGATTTAGCTTAATCTTGTGTTCCATTATCAGCTAACTCTGTGGCCTTAGGGAAATTAATTCTGATGGTAAATTTAGGTAATAACATCTCCTTCACCCGGCTACATTTCAGGAGCTACTAGGAAGGGTGAAATATTAAAAAATTTGTATGACATTGAAAATAGTAAATCATACATAATTTTTTCCTTTGCTCAGAAAATCTCATATATTCATTACCTAGACATTTAGCTGTCATTATTTCCCTATGAGGATAAAAAGTTAAGTAGCAAGACTTTTCCTTATAAATGGGGAAAATTTGAGTTAAGGAAATACAGCTTTTGAGTCAGACCACACCTCAGTGGAGCTCATATTAGAGCACAAATACTTAGAAATTCAGGGTGATTCCTCCTCTCCTTTTCCCCCCACGATGCTGTACGAATAAGATAACCACCTAAAATGGTACAGGGGAAATTGGAAAAGAAAGGCCTCACCTCACTCAGAAAATTACGTTCATATAAATGTGTTCTTCTGGTTCGTTATTTTATCTAGTGATTCTCACATAAGACAAGTCTTTGAAAGTGAACTGTTCACTGACGCACCTCTACAAGGCTTTGGTTAAAATATGGCACGTGTAAAAATTTCCACCACAAATGATCCATCACTTAGACATTTCACAAAGCTGCAGGCAAATCAAATGGAAATTTAAAATGTGCTTTAAAAACCATAAAATACTATATAAATAAACAATATTGTTCTTATCATCTTCATGACCAGACAGCTGATTGCAAGATAATGTATATAAAGACATCTGAGTATGAAAACCTTAGAGATAAATTAGAAGAAACCTTAGAAGATACAAAAGAAAGACGTGTACTGACCAGAGGGTATAATTTCAGTGAGCATAGATGAACCAACTTACTGTACTTACTGAGTTAGTGAGAATTTGGTTTAGTTTCCTTAGGGTCATACCTTGAAATGAGGATTAGAAGAAAGATTTAAAGACTTTTAAATCTTTGCATTCTTTTCCTTTGAGAGTTCACTGCACTTTCTAGTTCAAACCATGTGGCCATCTGGATGACCCATCAACTCCCCTGTTATAAAATGCTAGAAGTTCTGGGTAAAATATAATAAATACCTTTTGGATTGATTCATTTAGTATACGTATTGAGTGTCTAACAGTTACCAGGCTCTGTTCCAGGCACTGAGGATGTAACAGTAAACCAGCCAACAGTCTCAGCCTACCAGTTCAACTTACACTTTAGGTTAATATAACTGAATTGAAAGGAAAGAATAGGCCAGAAACCGAGGGGAGAGAAAAATTGTTCAGAGCAGGTGATCTGAGGAGATCTGCCTGTCTCTGTAACCTTTCTAATGTCCAACAAAGAAACAAGAGCTAATACGTCAATTGTTACTGAGACCCCTACGTATATGAGGCTTGGACCCTCTGAAATGCTAAGAGTAGACTTAAAAATCTCATGGCAAATGGAACAATAAGGAATATTGCTATGTTTCTTAAGCCCTGCATAGGGAAGAAACCAACTCCTGGAAATTTTAACCACTGGCTTGGGCTTCCCTGTGGTTGTCCTATGAGGCTGAAGCATATACTCTCAATGTAGTTCTGGAACCTCAAGCCAATAAATTAATATTAAAAGCGTAATGCTCCTCCCTGGGGCACCTGGCAGAAACAAACGTAAAACTTCTTTAGAAGAATATGCTTTCAACTGAAGTCACAAAGGATTTCCACAAATAAAACACAGCTTTCAATAAATTTACAGTCTAAAGTTACAAAATGTAAGAGGAAACAATCTACCTTGAACCAAAATCTAGAGACAAAACAGACAGCAGAACTGATATCTCCCAAAACTTCAGATAATATAACCATCATATAAAACTTAAGTATGTTTAGAATCGTTAAAGACTTGAAAGAGATTAAAACCATATGAATAAGACAGTATGAGAAGAAGGAAGTTAAAAAAAGTAGAATGTGTATAAATAAGAAAAATGCAGCCATTGAAATCAGAAACTTACTGCATGGTTTAAACAGTATATTAGACACAACTATAGAGAGTACCAGTGAATAGGAAAAGAGACCTGAGGAAATCACTCAGATGGCACCAGAAAGATGAAGAGTGCTTAAATATGAAAGAGTAGGTCTAAGGCAAAAGAAGATAGGATAAAGGAGCTCCATATATATCCAGAAAGAGTTGCAGAAGCCCAGAACAAAGATTTCTTTAGAGTTAAACAGCTTTTTCCATGTTTATGGCCATCAAATTATACAGAACATGGACTTACTCATCTCTTTCTTGTTTCATATAAATTATCTCTGCTATTGTCTTTTTTGTTATTGGATGACAGCTTTGGGGGGGTTATGTTTTATAAGGGGCAACTTCTCTTAAATGGCTGTAACTTCTCTTTGAAGATATTCCGACTTCTATGTTGCTGTTCAAAAGCGTGCAGCTAATCTAAAATGTCAAACTCCCTAACATTTCAGTGGATGGAAACAAATGTAAATGGCTACCTTTTGCTTGTTAAAAGAGTTCATCTTTTACTGTACTTAACCCTAGTAATGCCACAGATTTATCCTCTATGGAATTCTTAGTTTTGCAAAATCATTTCTCACAGAAACATACATAAAACTTAGCTATTATACATGCATAGAAAACTGGGTAAACATTCCTTCAAAATGTCTCAGTATATGTTTCAAGATATTCTTCTACCCATTTAAAAATACTTTACCTAAGAGAGTAAGCAAAAAGGGAAGAAGCTATCCCAATCTCGACAATAAAGAACTGTTGACATAAAATCAATGAATACTGCGCTCCTCTCTCATTACCTAATGAGCATTTGATTTTAGTGCAATTAAATTTTATTGACTTTAAGTGGAGTACATGATATGATATTAAAACAGCACATTTTGTAATATGGATAAGGACAGGCTAGATGGCAACTAAAAGCTATTACAATGTAACAAATGGCTTTAAAGAATAAGAAAAGCAACTCGAATATTCCAAATAATGCAAACTTGCTATGCTTTTCAGATAATATATTCTTTGTCACAAAGAAGATGTCTTGTATAGAAGTACTATAACAGGAAACAGAAAACATAGGGTTTAGTGCTGGCTTTAACTAAACATAACCTCATATAAATCAACTAACTTCTGGGGCTCAGTTTTCCTCCTCTGTAAAAAAAATGGTGTTTGGGGGCAAGGTGGGCTCAGGCAACGAATTCTGAAGTTTTTTAGCTCTAAAATTCTTTTAGGTACTGTATAATATTTTCTTGAAACATATTAAATTGTGTTATGAATATTCAAAGTTTAGGGTAATTAAAAGCCCCATATTATCTTAAGTTATACATACAAAACATTTAAGGGACACAGTAAAAAATTACTTTATTTCAGTTTAAGTATTATGAGACCTTGACCATATTACTTCATGGCACAAATATCCTACCATATTATCTTGTTACAAATATTAAAAATAATATGTTTATTTTTAAAATAAAGCATTCTGTATTACACATCTTGTAACTAGTAACATCTTAAGGTACACATAGTCAGAATCATTTTGTATCAAACTTAAATTTACTTCAGAGTTCAATATTAAAATTGCTTACGGAAACAACTGAAAAAGAAAAAAAAAAAGCCAGCATGAAACTTGCAAACTTAAAACCAACCAGTCTCTTAAAAGTTATGATGACAGTTACAATGCATTTTTAAAAATTACAGTTATTCAATTTAGGAAAAAGATTCAGTTTACTTTAAACCTTTTTCTGACTTCTGTTTTTTGAATATTTCGGCAACTGTAGGAAAAATAAGTGATCAGAAAACACTCAGAAAGTATCCAACAACACTGATGATCTTATTTCCCCCAAATACTAACTTTGCCATTGACTTTTCCCCTGGCATATTATTTGAACTCATATTTGTCATCTGTAATTTACTGAGTCCACATTAACTATAAATGTCTTACATTGAAACAGAATAAAATCTTTAAAGTTTCCTTCCAATCACACGATGGCCTCCAGGCAGAAAAGTGTGTTACTGCAAACATTAAATATTATGTAGATGTAAAATCTTCAACAGAACTGACGGTATCCTTTCCCTTCTTGGCATGTGCAATGACAGTGATCTTAAGTGGAAACCCTGCAATGATGCGCTTTGATTAAAAGTCATCATTTAAGCTGCCACTTGCATATTTGGTGAATGCCCTTCCCTGCCAATAATTCTGGGATAATTTTTTGTGCATATGCGATACTAAAAGCCTCTTCCCAATATACATTTTTCTACTGCTATAATGACTTCGCAGCAACAGAAAGGATGGTACAGCGAAGAAAAGAACTGCAAAGTACTATAGAAATACGAGGTACTATTGTTTAGGAGATAAATGATCTGGATTTCCTGAAGCTTTGTTGTGTCTTTTAAAATAGTAGTAAGCATGACTTGTTGAAGCCGAAGGCTAGGACTTTCTATAGGATGCTAATTGCCACTAGAAACCTTCCTCTCACAATAGAGGTTCAAAAGAAAGCAGATGACTAAGATATTCTTTCACAGATCTTCTGATCTTTCCTTTCATGAGTCCACAAGCATTTTCAGGCCAGTTTATTAAAATTTTCCATTGAAGAGATGAATGGATTTACTGTAGAGAAGGGTAAAAACGACCTGGCAGAGCAGTCCGCTCAGGCTGCCGTAACAAAATACTACAGACTGGGGGACTTCAACAATAGAAATTTACTTTCCCAGAGTTCTGGAGGCTGGGAGTCCAAGATCAAGGTCCAGCAGTCAGTTTCTAGTGAGGGTCCTCCTCCTGGCTCGCAGACAGCTGCCTTCCCCCTGTGTCCTCACTGGGCAGAGCCAGCTAGCTCCTGGTATTTCTTCTTAGAAGAACACCAGGACTATCGAATCAAGGCCTCCCCCTTATTATCTCATCTAACCTTAAGTACTTCTTTAGATTTTCCATTGCCAAATACAGTTGCATGGGGGGGTGTTACAGCTTCAACACATGAATCTGGGGAGAGACAAACATTCAGTCTGTAACACCTGGGTTCGAGTTCCCTGTTCAAAAGTTAGTAACTGTGTAACTTGAGCAAATCAATCTCCAATTCTAAATTCTCTGATTCCTCGTGTGTACAATGGGGTTAATAATCACTCCCGTACAGAGGATTAAAAGAGATAATGTATATTAAAGTATTTTTATATACTTTGAAATATTATTTTAATGTAAGGTCTTATTTTCCATCCTCTCACCATTTATTCAAATAAAGCAATAAAATTTTTTACCACATATATATATATATATATATTTTTTTTTTTGCCAAAGAATATGTTTATATGTGAATATGCCCATAATTTCTTCATTTCTTTCTACAAGGAGGTCTTTAAAAACATTTCATTTTCATTTCTAAAATTATAAAGGCAAATATACATCTAAATATTTTTAAAAATATCTCAAAATTAGTGATTCGGTGATTGCTAATTTAATGTTACTTCTGAGGGGTGGAACTATGGGCTTTCTCAGCTTTCCACTTTTCACTTTCACTTTCCCAGCTTTTCACTTAGTACTCTTTCAATACTGCATGACTTTTAAAAATGAGTATGTTTTACCTTTTAAAAAGTAATTTCTTTTAAAAACCAGGAAATACAATAAGCATATAAAAAGTACATAAAATTAAATGTGCAACTTAATGAATTGCTGAAAATCAACCCTTGTCATACTGACTAGGTCAAGAAATAGAACATAAATGCCATCCCCGAAGCCCCCTGCCCTTCCTGTCCTGAGCACAGCCTTTCCCTTTGTTTTAAATGCTATCTTGATGATGTATTCATGTCTTTGCTTTTCATTTTAGCTTTGATTATCTAATTGTGCATGCATAAATTACATGGCTTAATTTTACCCATTTTTAACTTAATAGGAAATGGAATAAATCAGTATATATTCTATTGTGTTTGGCTGCTTTTGTTCACCATTATTTCTTCAAGGTGTTCTGTACTGTTGTATGTATATCTACAGTTGGTGAATTTTCATGGCTGCGTAGAATTAAACCAATTAAACATGTCACATTTATCCATTCTACTCTCTTTTTTTCTTTTAAAGATTTTATGTATTTATTTGACAGAGAGAGAGACAGCCAGCGAGAGAGGCAACACAAGCAGGGGGAGTGGGAGAGGAAGAAGCAGGCTCATAGTGGAGGAGCCTGATGTGGGACTCGATCCCAGGACCCCGGGATCATGCCCTGGGCCGAAGGCAGACACTTAACCGCTGTGCCACCCAGGCGCCCCTATCCATTCTACTCTCGATCAGCAGTTGGGTTGTATTTAGTGGTTGGCTAATACCAACAATGCTGTTTGTAAACATTCTTGTTCGTGTGTTCTTGTTGCACAAAAGCATGCCGTTCTGGGGTGTATACACAGAATGGAATTGCTTGATCATGGGATATTCATGATCTTTACTTGATTTTGCCACACTGTCTTCCAAAGTGAGTTTGTAATAACGAATACTTCCCCCCCCCAAAAAAAAAGCATCTCCTAATATCATTTCAAGTGTTTGCTGAGGATAATGTATCACTAGCAAGAAAGATGGAAAGAATGTACATTATTACCGAAATAATTCCATGCATGTGCAGGGTGGCTAAAATGTGCTTAAGTCCTGGGTAATGAGCTCATACTATCAGGTACTGAATTTGTCCTCTTTGCATTTCAAGCAACACACAAGAAAATGATGCTCCCATCAACACATGGGCAAATGTAGAAATGAATGAAACAACTTTGTGTTTTATGGCATTTACTTTGAAAATCTGATTAAGATAGATGTCTTCAGCTCCTAATTCTTCAATGTCACGTTGTCATAGTTCCCATCAGCAAGATGTTTTAAAGACTTTCGATTAATATTGCATGCTCGAACTGAAATTACATCCTTTGTCGTCTAGTTCCTAATGGTGCAAGTGATATCTATCAAGTACTGTTTTATGAAGCGTGTGTGATTTTTATTGCAGGCTGTTTTCACAAATCTTTTTCAGGTTTCAGAAAGACTGCTTAGGGTTTACAATAAATATGCCCTTCTGTTGAAAATCATGAGGATTCTTAAAACTGAGGTGAAATCTCTATTATTAGAATTTACTTACCAATAAAAAATTCTACCTGAATCTGTTGCGTTCCCATTCGTACAGTCTTGACATATTTGCTTTTACCAAAATATTTTACTAAATCACTTCTTCTAATATATGCAAAAGATGTGCCAAATACACATTGCTCACAAAACCTTCATCTGTAAGCATGTGCATTACCTGCCTAGTAAGGAAAATATGTAGTATGTGGACATAGTATACACTAACTAATGAATGCTGACTGGGTTTGGGCTGCAAAAGTGTGTATTTTATTTTTTATATATAATTACTAATTTATTTTTAACAAAAATTAGTGTCCTGACATTAATCTCAAAATTTCTGAAACTCAATCATATATAATTCATTTTCACTTATTAAAGACCCAGAGTCATAATATAATCTTACTTATATATAGATTAGGAGGATACAAGTGAAAAAAAGAAATTCTTGTATTTGATAAATACATATACTGCTTTGAACATAAACCAACATATGTACATTCCTTGGATCTATCTTTAACATATTCTATTCTTTCAGCCTTGGTTACCTTTATCTATAAAATTAGGGGGATAGATCATGATTTCTACTATCTTCTCCCAGTTAAAAAAAAATTCCACAATTCTATAGCATTTTATATGTGTGTGTCTGTGTGTCTGTGTGTGTGTGTGTGCGCACATACACACAGTACAAAGCTTTGGTTGCTGACTTCAAGTATCAAATGTTATTATGCTTTATCACTTTGCATTTTATAAAATATAAAACTACTCGAGGCTTTGGGCATTCTGCATGTCTGGTCCCTTCCCTCTTCTTCTGCTATGTCAGCTACGGTGGTTGTGAAGACCCTGAACCCCAAGGCCAAGGTGCCCGAGCCCGGGCAGCATTGGCAGTCAATATTACCACAGCCCAGGGGCTGCAGGATGCTCTGAGGACCATCTTGGGGCCTAACGACACCACAAAGATGCTTCTTTCTGGAGACGTCAAGCTTACTAACGATGGCAATGTGCTGCTTCATAAAATGCAAATTCCACATCCAACAGCCTCTTTAACACCCAAAGTAGCAAGAGCCCAGGATGACGTGAGTGGTGACTGTACCACTTCCAGTGTTCTAATCATTGGAGAGCTGATCAAACGGGGGGATCTCTATGTTTCTGAAGGTCTTCATCTCAGAACAACAACAGACGGATTTGAATCTGCAAAGGTAAAGGTGCCTCAGTTTTTGGAATAAGCAAAGTTAGCAAAGAGAGGGACAGGGCAGCACTTAACAGGTGTCTTGGCCAGAACATCTCTATATACTAAGGCTCATGCCGAACATGCTGATGTCCCACCAGAGGCTGCGATGGCCTCCATTCTGGCCGTTACAAACAAGATGAACCGATTGACCTTTGCATGGCCGAGGTTACAGACGTGAAACATAAATCTGAAATGAATACGAGCTTCATCAGAAGTCTTGTTTTGGACCAAAGGGCATGGCAACCCGATGTGAAGAAAAAGAGCAGAAGATTCATACATCCTCATATGTGCAACGTGCCTCACGAATATGAAAAAAAAAAAGAAGTGAATTCTGGCTTTTTTAAAACAAGAATTCAGAAGAGAGAGAAACTGGTAAAAGCTGAAAGAAGATTCATTGAAGATACAATTAAAAACATGACAGAACTGAAAAAGAAAGTCTGTGGTGTTTCAGAGAAAAGATCTGTTATTTAATCAAAAGGGAACTGACCCTTTTCCTTAGATGCTCTTGCCAAAAAAAGGCATAACAGCTCTGTGCAAAGCTAAAAAGAGAAATATAAAAAGGCTGACTCTTGCTCGTGTTGGGGTAGCCTTAAATTCTTTGATGACCTAAATTGTGACTGTTTGGGACATGCAGGTGACATGCAGGTCTCATCTCTGCGTAGACACTGGAAGAAGAGAAGTTCACCCTTAGCGGGAAATGTAACAACCTTCGCTCTGTCACATTACTGGTCAAAGGACCAAATAAGCACATCCTCACTCAAATCAAGGATGCAACAGGAGATGGCCTGAGGGCTGTTAAAAATGCTCTGGCTGATGTCTGGGGGGTTCTAGGTGCTGGGGCAGTGGAGAAAATGGGAAAAGCCCTGATTCTAAGTCCAGTAAAAGGGCAGGGCAGGGCCCAACTTGGAGTTCAAGCATTTGCAAATGCATTGCTCATTATTCCCATAGTTCTTGCTCAGAGCTCTGGTTTTGACTTTCCAGAAGCACTAATTAAAATTAAAGCGAGAGCAGAACATTCAGAACCAGGTCACCTTGTTGTAGGTGTGGACTTAAACACAGGTGAGCCAATGGCAGCAGCAGATGTTGGCATATGGCATAACTACTGTGTGAGAAAACAGCTCCTTCTCTCCTGCACCGTGATGGCCGCCAACATTCTCCTGGTTGATGAGGTCGTGCAAGCTGCAATGTCTTCTCTAGAAGGTTGAACTGAAGCTTCCCCTGTATCATCCGAATCATGAAGACTCAACACAGTGCTCTTAAGAATATGGCTATGGAATTTTTGCCCAAGTGTCAAATGATTTTCAAAGGAATGTCCCATATAAAGGAGAAAACACTGGCACCTATTCCAATTCTTAAGTTCTAGAATTATAATTACAGCATTTTAAAAATCGCGCTGCAGTGTAGATACGTTAAGCAGGCCATTTTTACCAAGAACAGGATGCTTGGCCTTAGCTTTCCTGATCTAAAAAATACATGTTAGATAAGCATATGTGATCTAACTTGTTATTAAGTATCCCTTCAAAAACAAAACAAAATCTCCTCAGGATAAAACAACTGACCAAAGACATCATAAAGGCCAATAGCAAGGGGTTAATTCTGGGATGTGTCTCCCTTGGGCTCTATCTCCATCGTTGAAGTAAGATAAAGCTGGCTACATCTCTCCTGAGTTAGCTGTGGTCTTCAGGGATCTCACAGACATGTGGCTTTTGCCAACTATATGTCTATTATGAAGGAGAATAAAAATACTAACGTGAAGATCGACAGTCTTATCCAGCATCGTCCTGCACATTCATCTTGTTTGGATAATTGCACATTTAAAATTAGAGTCTACTTATCTGGTTCTAGACGTTAGGGAATAATGCACATGGAAAAGGTTTTTCAAATTCTAATTCCCCACGGCAGATCACTGCAATTCTCATTAATTCTATAAGGAAGAGCTTGCCTCTCCTTCAATGTTTACTTGAATTTTTTCTGCTGTATGTGGTTCACTGAAGGAATGGCAATAGTTCACTTTAAAAACATTCTCTCCATTAGTGGGAATCGATTTTCTAAAGCATTCCAACACATCCATATCCAGTCTATAACAATTCCTTTAACCCCTGATAATCAAAAAAACTATGCCTAAAAGATAATGCTCTTCACTACAAAAAAAGAAAGAAAAACAAAGAAAAAGGAACTACATATTTTTCTCTATTTTTTTTGCTAGCCATAACTAAATCGCTTTACCCAGTAATTTCAGAAAGACGTTACTATAAATCTAAAAGGGAGTTTCTAAAAAATCTAGGCTTAATGTAACTTTATAGACCCTAAATGCAAAAGTGGGGGGCACAATGGGAGGGAGACATCTACAAAGGAAATTTTATACTCATTAAAGTTTATTAAATTCATTAGGCTATGTGCCCAACATACATTATTTTATTTAATCTCACAGCCACCATAAGCTGTTGGTATTTATTCCTATTTCATAAGCAATTAAAGAAAGTTCTGAAAAATTAAGAACTCTGGCAATGGTCAAAGAAACTTTCCATACTAATTTATACAGGGGTAATTATTTTTGTCAGTTTTGATTTAGACATGTTGTCAAGAAGAAAATGAAGATGAAATATTAGCTTTAAGATAGTACTGCAGACTAAGGAAACACTGGCCTTAAACGACACATTAGATCAGATGTACTTCACAGATATATACAGAGCATTCCATCCCCAAACTGCAGAATGCACACTGTTCTCAGTGCATGTGGAACATTCTCTAGGATAGACCACATGTTAGGCCACAGACCAAGGCTCAATAAATTCAAGAAGACTGAAATCCTATCAAGCTTCTTCTCTAACCACAATGGTATGACACTAGAAATCAATTACAAGAAAACCAGAAAAAAATCACAAAAATGTAAAAATCAAACAATACATTACTTAACAACCAATGGGTAAATGAAGAAATCAAATAAGAAATGAATAAATACCTAGAGACAAATGGAAACAGATATACAACATACCAAATTTGGGGATGCAGCACAAGTGTTTCTAAGAGGGAAGATCATAGTAATACAGGCTTATGACAGAAAAAGAAGAAAAATCTCAAACCATCTAACTTTATACATAAAAGAGCTAGGAAAGGAACAAACAAAGCCAACAGAAAAAAGGAAATAATAAAGATCAATGATACGAAGACCTAGTTCTTAGAAAAGATAAACAAAATTGACAAACCTTTAGACCAACCAAGAAAAAAAGAGAAAGCGTTCTTTTTTAAAAAAATATTTTATTTATTTTATTTACTTTATTTATTTGAGAGAGAGAGAGAGAAAGAGAGAGACAGAGTATTAGTTGGAGAGTGGCAGGGGAAGAGGGAGAAGCAGACTCCCTGCTGAGCAGGGAGCCCAATGCAAGGCTTAATCTCAGGACCCCGAGATCATGACCTGAGCCGAAAGCAGCTACTTAATGAATTGAGCCACCCAGGCGCCCCAACAGAGGGTACTAATAAACTAAAAAATGAAAAAGAAGTTACAACTGACACCACAGAAATAGAAATAATCATTGGAGACTACTATAAATAATTAGACACCAACAAATTGGACAACCTAGAAGAAATTAAAACATTTCTCAAAACATATAATCTTCCAAGGCTGAATCATAAAGAAATAGAAAATCTGAATAGACTGATTACTACACAAAAATTAATTCAAATGGATTAAAGACTTGCAAGACCCAAAACCACAGAATTCCTAAAACACTCAACATCAGTCTTAGCAATATTTTGTGGCTCTGACTCCAAAGGCAAGGGAAACAAAAGCAAAAATAAATAAATGGGATTACATCAAACTAAAAAGCTCCTCCACAGTGAAAGAGACTATCAGCAAAATGAAAAGGCAGCCTACTGAATGGGATTCTTGCAAATCATGTATCTGGCAAGGCATTAATGTCCAAAATATGCAGAAAATTCATACCACCCAACAACAACAAAACAACCTGTTTAAAAATATGGACAGAGAAAATAAACATTTTCCCGAAGAATACATACTCAAGTGTTAGTAAGTATGTAGAGAAAAAGGAACACTTGTACACTGTTGGTGGGAATGTAAATTGGTACAGACACTATGGAAAACAGTATGGAGGTTCCTCGAAAAATCAAGAATAGAACTACCACATGATGCAGCAATTTATTTATCTGAAGAATATGAAAATGTTGATATACTCAGCCCTATGTTCACTGCAGCATTATTTACAGTAGCCAAAAACTAGAAACAACCTAAACGTCCATCAGTGGATGAATGATTAAGGAAGATGTGGGGGGTGTGTGTGTGTGCGCGCATATGTGTATAACGGAATGGAATGGAATACCACTCAGCCATAAAAAAGAATGAACTCTGGCCATTTGCAACAACACGGATGGACCTTGAAGGTTTTATGCTAAGTGAGTGAAATGAATCAGATGGTGAAAGACAAATAGAGTATGATTTTACGTATACGTGAAATCTGAAAAAATAAAAAACCCAAAATGAACAAACAAAACAAAAACCTGTACATACAGAGAACAGATTGATGGTTACAGGCAAGGAAGATGGAAGAGGACGAGTGAAATGTACGAAGGAGATCAACTCTATGGTGGAGAAGGATAAGTAGGCTTTTAGTGGTGACTTTGTAGGGCATACAGATGTCAAATTAGAATGTTGGACCCCTGAAATTTACATATTGTTACATATCAATTTTACTGCCATTAAGAAAATAGTACTGTAGAAATTAAATTTTATTTCAACTTTTTAGAAATTCAATTTTAAAGGAAGAAATTCTTGCTTTATTTTGACTCTGGGGTCAGAATGCTGTCTAGGTAAGGCCGTGGTGGAGACCACAACCCAGCAGTGATAGGGAAAACATTGTTTTATTACAGGGAAACTACACAATGTTTTAAATGGGGAACACAGATTAAAAAATAATTTGGGTGTTATTTTCCACTTGTATAAAGAGTTCAACATTTTTTAGTATGTACATAGTGTTTTGTCTCATTTTTTAATTTTCTGAAGCCAGTTCATCTCTTTCTCATGGCAAGAAACAAAAATGTTATTAGTTAAAAAAAAAATTTCTAAAAGTAATCATTCAAAAAAAAAAAAAGGCCCATAAATCTGAGATATAATTGCTTTTCTTCTTGTCCTTATATTACATGTCCGGATTGGCAGGTTATTTTACAAACTCACAATAGTTGCTAATGTAAGCATAAAATATTTTTCCTAACGTGCTTAAGGGATTACCAGAGTTATCAAATCAAACAGTACTACAAAGCACAGTCCCATTGGCTCATCTTTGATTATCACCACAATTTACAGACAAATATTTGAGACAGCATTATTAAAAGTTAATGGCCTTCTCTTTTATAAAGAACTATTAACTCTTTAACTTCTTACCTTCATGATACACTTCCATGTTTTATATTGTAGTGAGGACATCAAACTAGGGTCAGTTTCATATATTACATTCAGAACAAAGTAATACCTGCTTCCTTTATAATTTCTTACTTCTTACCTATCATGTTAAAATACTGGGTAATTCTAATATTCCAACATTACGCATACCATAAAAACAGAGCATGAGAATAGAATAAAAGTACAATTTATGGTATCATGTTCAATAATCAGCTTTCTGCAAGTCAATGCAATTAGAGGTAGCACACCTTAGATCTATCATTTGACTTAAAAAATATTCACCAAAATCAAGTGACAAAGGCAGATGCAATGAAACGCTTACTCACGCAAATCAGAAGCTATTCTAACAAAGAATACCGATGAACTTTCAAACAATGGAGATAGTGAAATCCAAGTTACAGGTAACACATCACCGTGCACACAACAATGAAAAGTGACCTCAGAAACACTCTCGAGATTCAAAACTGTGCCACACACAATTGGCACTCAAAGCTAAATCATCAGGTGGAAGTGGTAGACATTTTGGCCGGGCACTCAGTTGTGAGGCTGGTGAGTTCCAGGAAGAGGCTGTGATGTCTGCCATGCCTCCATTCATGCTTGTTGCTCACAAAGACTGGCATAACGAAAACGCTTTCCGATTTCAAGGCAAGTCAGAAATACTAAGATTTAGAACTGGGTAGAGCTAATGGAGCTGTCAAAAAGGGAAGTTACATGCACAATGAAACGGTCACGTAATGATCTAATTTCCATCCTAATTGGGGGAAAAATTCTTTGTGAAGAACCCTCTAAATGTTGTTGGTAAAAGAGGCTCACAACAAAAGAAGAAGGTAAAGAAAAAAAAAAACACCAATGCTTGCAAGGTTATTTCTTCCAAGAATTACAGCTGAGGTCAGAGATAATGTGGTGCAGGAGGAGACAGTGAATTTAGTAGACTACCTTCCTTTAAGTGCTTTATTTCCCTTTCATTAGAATACAGAAAAGAATCAGAACAAGACAAAAGACAAGGGAAGAACCAAACTTCCAAAATACCATTATGCTACATTATTAATAGTGTCATACTAAGAGAAATGACAGCTCTCAAAAGAGTACTTTTGTCTCTACTTACTTTAATTAAACTCCCTAGGCTTTAAAGTGAATTTGAACCTTTCTTTCAAACAGGAAAAAAAAAACAACCACCTTGAAGACTGATTAAGATTTGATTTCTGTCCTCTAATAGTCCTCAAGCATGGTTATATCCTATTCAAAGCAAGAGAAACAACAGTAGCAAAAACAACCCTCATCCCGCAATTTTCTTAAAAGAATTAGGATTTCAGCCTCTGCCTCTCTGCCTGCTCACAGGTAAATTAGTTCCTGGTGTGTCTCCTCCTTTCTAGCAGGCACTGATCCATTAAATTTGAAATGAGAATTACAACAAAATTATACCAGTATGAGTGTTTCAATTAATTTTCTCTCTACCAGACTACCGTAACAACTTTGCTTCAAAATAAACCAATGTGATTTAAAAAAAAAAATCAGTGTAAAGTGTGTGATCCCTGAAGATTCATGTAGATAGCACATCTATATTGGGTTGGAGGAAGAGAAATTTTTAAATCTGCGGATGCAATTTTAAAAATCCACTGTAGCCAACGTAATGTCATCATTCTTAGCCTAACGCACCTTAAAGGAATCATCTTTCTTGTCTTCTCCATGTCCATTGCCAATCTGCACAAAACTAAAGTCATCCCGCTCCTTCCATACCCCTACCTAACCCATCGCCTCTTTCTCAACCATTTCACTTTTCCACTGAAATCACCAGTTCCTACTTGAAAGTTAGGTGACATTTGTGACTTATTACTTTCTTTGATACTCTGTATTTAATCATCAAAAAGTTTATTGTTAACTGATTAAAAATGTAACTTGATTATGAACCCTGCACTGGATTCCCATTGTCTCACTAGACCCTTATCATCCCTCCCTCTCTACCCCTCATTTATTAAAATAAAAACCCTTGTCTGCTGACTAGGTATAAACCTTATAAAAAATTGTATCTTGTCTATCGACTCTCTCCATTCCAGTCTATCCTGCATACAATGGACAACTTTGTTCTCATAAATGTATTTGTCTTGAATCAACAATGGTTCACTGCTGCCACACCACAAGTTTAAATTTTATTTCCCCAATACTGTTCAAGTACTGTGGAGATACAGAAGGAGAAGACAGGTGGATTGACCTAATGGAGCTTACGCTGTTTTTGGAGATAGGACTTATATACTTGAAGCAGCCAGACCACCAATCTCAGGCAAGTACAAAAAAAGTAATTAAAAAAATTCAAACTATATGAGGAAAGTAAGGAAACCTTTGCTTTGTGCTGGGCTTAGTTTGGAAGGCTTCAAGTGTAGGCTAAACCTTAGATAAACCAAAAGGAGAAGCAAAGATACACAGAAGTCATGGGGCCATCATAAAGAAGACCGGGAGGTGAGCAGTGACACCGTTTTGGGAAGCAAGTGAAGAGAGAGTTCTAGATAGACCAACGTGGAAGTCAGTTGATGACTTTAAAATCCAAGTAGGAGAATTTTTACTTGATACGGTAAAGCTATGCAGAGCTTTCCTTGCAAGGGATTTATTATGAGAAAAGAAGTAGAAGGAAAATTAACATGGGTGCTTGTCAAGGGTCCAAGGATCTTGGGACAGCACCTGGCTGTAAAGTGATGACTATCTCTTTAAGTGTGGGAGCTGAAGAGACTCCTTTGGTAACGGTTCATTTATTCATTCCACACATATTTATATATTTATTTATTTATTTATTTATTTAATTTATTTATTTTTAAAGATTTTTTTAATTTATTCGACAGAGATAGAGACAGCCAGCAAGAGGGAACACAAGCAGGGGGAGTGGGAGAGGAAGAAGCAGGCTCATAGCGGAGGAGCCCGATGTGGGGCTCGATCCCACAACGCCGGGATCACGCCCTGAGCCGAAGGCAGACGCTTAACCGCTGTGCCACCCAGGCGCCCCCACACATATTTATTAAGCACCTGCCATAGCATGAGTGATACATCAGTTTTGAAAATTAGGTTGCAGCCATGTTGACAATGGTTTAGAAATGCTACATACTAGGATATTTTGTTAAGATATCTTATAGGTTTGCTGAGTGTTGGAGGAATTGTAAGGATAGCCAAAACTGGAAAAAAGAAGAGCATAACTTATGTGCATGACAATCATAACTATTAGTGTTTAAAACAGAATATATTCCCCCAACTTACATAGTTTTTCTTTCAGAGATGCACTAACTACGTTGTTAAGGCAGCAGACCCACTTGATGATGAGTCCACTGCTGTTTCTGAAATGAACGGTTACAGTTTCCTATGTAACCTCCTGAATGGTTAGAAATTCCTTTTAGATATTCACCCCTTCATTATAGAAATACTACAGAAGGGAGTCTTCCTTTAAACCTTTAATATCTTTAGAAATGCTCTTGGGCTGATAGTCGAACCAATTCCAATGAGTAAGACACAAATTATCTCCTTTATTGATTGACTGACTGATTCATTCAATAATTCATACAAGACATATACACTGAATACCTGTAGTGTTTCAGGTACCTGCCAGGTGCTAGTAATTCCATGTTGAGTTAAACAGATTCTTTCCTGCCCTTTTGAGCTCCCACTGCATCTGATTCCAAAGCTTCTTTTCTATTATACCATATTGCCCTCCCACTCTTGGGTATGAACATACAAAGAGATCAAATATTATCTGGCAAATAATCTAAGAGATGAAATATGTTCAATTCTGAAAGATTCACACATGGCTTTTCTGATTAAAATAATGCTTGAGTTGTCCTGAGGAATGCATATTTCAGGCAGAGAAGGCTTCAGGACATCTGGGAAAGAAGCAAAAGCAAGAAGATGGCATGGCGCACAATAAAGCCAGAGTTCAGATTGGCTGAACTATAAAGGGTGTGGGCAGATGCTGGGATAGGGCAGGAGAAAGGCAAATGACTTAGGAAATGATTTGGAAACACAGGGAGGAAAAAGATTTTGACTTGTTTTGCCTTGCGCATTGGCTACAGAATTCACACATGTACTGTACCAGCAACAAGGAGCTGCTGAATGGTTTTAAGCAAATGAGTGACAAAGCCCGGGATGCATGTTATGAAGATGACTCTGGCAGCAGTACAGGGAACGGATGTGGGATGAGTGAGTGTGTGTGTGTGTACGCGCGTGTGTTGTGTGTGCGTGCGCTGTGTCTGCATGAGCGGTGAGGGAGGAAGGTTAGTAGATAATTGCAGGATTGCACAGAGTAGATACACAAAAGCCCTCAATGGGGATAAAGATGTAGGGTCACATTCAAAAGACAACGAAGAGGTGGAGTAAGCAGACGACCTTAGCCACAGATTAAATGAAGGGTAGGGTAAACGAGAGGAATGAGCATGGAAGCTTCAAAACATTCTCAGAAGTATCTTTCATCTTTTAAAATTACTTAAAATCACGCAATCTTATCATGTTAACCCTACTTGGTTCTCACCACTCCACAATCATTCTGGAAATCTATCCAGATTTCCAGATATATTTCTACTAAATTGTGGGCCTTACATTTTTTTTCCTCACCAGTGCCTCGTAGTGTTGAGACTGCCTCTCCTTTGAAATTGCAAAGTCTCTGTAACTCTCCATGGTGCGGAGGAAAACTTAACACACATGTCTCTGCAAAGCATATTCTTTTCTTTTTTACCCCACCTTCAAGGTGCTTTTCCACACAAGCCACTCACATTAAAAAGAGATGAGAAAGCTGAAAGAAAAAGAATCATATGGGAAGAAAGCAATTGGACTCAATGGAAACTGAAGCTGATTTCTGAAAACTATGCCCATGATGGGGCAGGGGGGAGGGAAAGAAAAAGTTAACAAAAAGTCTACAGAATAAATATTGAAACCCTGTAGAGTGGATTTTTTTGAAATTGTCTGAAACATAAGCCTGAGTGCACTCTTACTTGGAGTTAGATTCTGCTTGTGGTAATGCTTTCTTGCACCCTGAAAATCAAAGTAATTGAACACAGCCTAAACTCTTGTAGAGGACGTTTGACTCTTGGACATAATGCATAGAAAGAAAGGAAGGCACAGAAAGTGGCTATTTTTCAACTTCGACTCTTACTCATGTTTATAGATGAGAATTTTAAGATAGATATCCCATGTTATATCCTCCTTTAAGATGGTGCTCTGCCTAAAAAGTATTTTGTATTATTCTTTTTTTTTAAATCCTTTTTTACCAGCTTTTTTTTTTTTTTTAAAGATTTT
>NC_048235.1:11454426-11551823 GCF_002007445.2 Ailuropoda melanoleuca | reverse complement strand
CTCTCTCTCTCAAATAAATAAATAAATAAAATCTTTGAAAAAGATTGCTTGATTTCCCCCAATGGTAACATCTTGCAAAACTTATACCAAATATTGACATTGATAACAATCTACCTTTCTTACTCAGATTTCCCCAGTTTCACTGAAGTCCTGGGTGTGTGTGTGTGTGTGTGTGTGTGTGTGTATTGTATACAATTTTACTACATTTCTATGCTGACCAGTTTTAAACATAAACCTGTTAATTGCTTCCTCAAATAAGAACTGTTTCTTATCCTCTGTTTGTAAGGTAAAAATTGCAGTTATAAAACCAAACACTGTAAAGTTCATGTTAGCATGAAGCGTAGCAGAGGTTGGTGAGATAACCTGTAAAGAGCCAGATTTCAGGCCTATCTGAAAAATTATTTTTAAAAAAGGAAACATATGCTCGACATCTATGAGCAGAATAAACTGTTTTACCATCTGCAATTGCATGGTGAAGATTTTCCTTTTTGAAGTAAGTTTTATTGAGAAGTTTACCTTCTTACTACCCAATCTTGTGGGGAGGAGGGAGGGTGTGTGGGGCAGTGGCAGGTAGGGGAAGAGAAAGAAAGGAACAAAATGCAACCAAATTTAGGTTACTTGTCAGTTAAATATTTGCTTGTCATTTAAAATTAAAACCTTATCTACATGTATCATTTGAAATTATTTTCAAGAAGGCAAAGATAATATATTTTACTCTGTGTTTCATTTGAGTTAAAATATACAACAGAGGGGCGCCTGGGTGGCTCAGTCAGTTGGGTATCTGACTCTTGGTTTCAGCTCCGGTCATGGTGTTCGGGTCGTAGGATCAAGCCCCACCCATGTCAGGCTTTGCGCTCAGTGTGGAGTCTGCTTGTCCCTCTCCCTCTGCCCCTCTCATTCCTCTCTATCTCTAGAATAAATAAATGAATACAATATTTAAAAAATACAACAGGGGCGCCTGGGTGGCTCAGTCGTTAAGCGTCTGCCTTCGGCCCAGGGCGTGATCCCGGCATTACGGGATCGAGCCCCACACATCAGGCTCCTCTGCTAGGAGCCTGCTTGTTCCTCTCCCACTCCCCTGCTTGTGTTCCCTCTCTCTGCTGGCTGACTCTCTGTCAAATAAATTTTAAAAATCTTTAAAAAAAATTAAAAAAAAAATACAACAGATAGCACCTATAAATGGCTCAATGAAATGCTTTAACATTTTAAATAATTCTTTCTATAGTAGCTCAGAAACATTCGTGTGCTTGAAAATGCTTCATTTCTAAAGCAAGGAACTGATGAAGCAGAAGTTTCGGAACTACAGCGTAACAGAGACGGCGATAAATAAATGCAGGGAGTAACGCGCACCAAATGAAAACAATGCGTAAGTTAGATCCTCTTACAAGAACCTTTCCGGAAGAAAGAACAAATAACAAAGCTGTGGCAAATTGCAATTCTGATAAGAGTAGAAATCCACATGTTATGGGAGTCAATTGACAGGACTGGCCATTTGATTTAAAAAAGGCATATGAAAGAACGTAAATTTCCAGCCTCACATAACAAATCTACATTGCCAAGTTTATGGGACTTTGGGTAAACTGAGGCAGCATGTTCAAGAACTAAGTTTTTGTGAATTAAAATACTTTACCCTGCTTAAAATGAAATGGGAAATGCTTAGAGGAAAAGTCTTTTCTTTTTCCTTTTGAGCTAAAGGCCTTTAAGAATTCTTTTTAGTTGTTGGCATTTTATTGTAGTTAATTTATTTTTATTCCTGAACAAAAAAATATATGTTTTCAGCCATACAAACTTAAGTAGTAATAAATCATGAGAAGTGTGAGAAGAATTTCTGCTTAAGTACAATCATTTTGATGATGTGTGAAATATGAATCTCAATATTTTTCCTCAGTAATAAATAAAACATTATAACCTTTGGGAATATCTAGAAGTAAGCTATAAATAAACTTTCTTTTAAATATGAAATCACACAAAAAAACCCATTTCTAATATAAAACTTCAGCCCTCCATTTTCCTATATCTGTTTTTCTATGACCCATCTCAAATCCTTGAGAAATTCTTCAGAAATTTCAACAGATACAGTGCTTGGAAGTCATAAATATCTATGGCATTCATTCAACGTGGGAAACTAGGCTAAACCACAAATACACTGGGTTCTCCATATTTCTTTTCACTTGTATTATATCCCTGTTTCTTTTTATGAAATGGTGTCTGCAGAACTTCATCATTGTATTACTGGGAGGTTTCCCCAAAAATGGGATTCAGAGACTTGATTCCCATGTCAAAAAACGTAATTATTTATTCAGAGCAATATACTTGAAAACTGACAAATTTTGACAAAAACAGTTTATAGAAATTCCTTCAAAATTAATATTTTAAACAGATTTGGTAAATTTATGTTGTCTATATTAGAAACACGTTTAGTTCATGAGTACATGCCCACGTTACTGGCTATATTCCAAAAATATCTTATTATTCAGGTGGGTCCTTCTACTCAAATCTCAACAACACAGACATGAAAAAATTAAGCAATGTCTTCGGAATCAGGTCAACTTGGGTTTGAGTCTCTTGAGTCTCATTTTTCTAATGTAGAAAATGTGGATTAACAGCTACTACTCTG
The DNA here is from genome assembly GCF_002007445.2 of Ailuropoda melanoleuca. Lineage (NCBI taxonomy): Eukaryota > Metazoa > Chordata > Mammalia > Carnivora > Ursidae > Ailuropoda > Ailuropoda melanoleuca. The sequence continues at coordinate 11,549,206 of NC_048235.1, read as the reverse complement.
GAGGTTCAAGGAGAATGAAACTCAATGAAATAATATCTGCACAGTTTGTAACTGATAGTAGGTGACCAATAAATAATAGTTTTTTAATTACTGTTTGACCTAAACAGATTCAGCAAAGCCATGTGCTAGAACAGAGGTGAACTCTATGAAGCCCTCACTACTTCCCCTCCCACTCCCACATGCCAACCCTAGGTCTGTGACCTTAACAGGTATTATTAATATAAATGGCACTCTTGGCCCCCAATAAGGCCCTAAATATTTCTCAAAACCCTGAATCAGGAAGTCACCAACAATGAATGTGAATTTGAGCCTCTTTACCAAACCTAGGACAACAACTTCCAGGGTCTTTTCAATCCAGTAAAAGAAGTCTTCTTAACCTGAATGTCTTCTGGGTTTTCTACCTACTCTTGAGATACCAGTTTGGCTAAATTTAGGAAGAGTCACAGATCACTGAGAATAGGTACACCCATCTGAAAGTAAGTAGGCTTCTCAATGCTGACTATGTCACAAGGTCAACTCCATTGTTGGAATTATTCAAACGTACTGAGTTTCTGAAGGTACTACTAATGAAATGTAGACCTGTGCCCAAGATGACCAGATGGTGCTGGAAAAAGAGACTCGGTGCACTCAAGTATTATATCGCTGCCTTTGGCATTAAATACACGCTCCTCCAGACTGACAGCTGCTTACGTGAGCCTGAAAAGACTGATCTGATAGGTAAGCAACTGTCTTTACAATAATGTCCTCATTTTAAGTCTAATCTTTAGTTTGTGGCTGTTCATAAAATACGCTGTTGTATGCAAATCTACCATTCACTCCAGAGTCAGTCCAAAGTCTTTGTTTTAAAACAGTTCATATCGTTTCTAAATGCTATGTGCCAATGGTCTTTGGTTTTTGTTTTGTAACAGTTTATACTTAACGTCACATTGCTTGAAAATTTGCAGTCTTGCGTGTTAATTATATACATGGAGGGCGGCATATGCATTCTTAAAATGCTCATGTCAATGGTTTCTTATCGAGTTACTTTACAGTGGAAATTTATATTGTCTAAAACCTGGGCCATATTGCCAAAATGTCCACCAGGAAAAACTAACCAAAATAATTAGAGTTCTTAGTTAACTGGTATTTTTCCTGTCCTTCAATTTTTGAAAGACAAGAAAACACAGAGAAAACAAAATACAAAGCCTGCCTAGGGCCTGGCCTTGTGATAATACAGATTCATGTTCATAGCACGTGCCTTTACTCCCCTGAGACAGTAATAAATAGTTACTATTTATTGTTTACTATAGGCATTGTCCTCTATATGTATTTGTTTGGAGCTGTTTATATAAAATGGTACAGATTTTGTAATCTTGCACTTAGTTAACAATCATCCCCCCGCCCCCCGAAATGAATCTTGCCATTTCTGATTACCGTATTCTCAGGTAGTCTGTCAGTTCTTACAGGAAACTGTAATTACGGTACACACAGCATTCTTGAAATGTGACTCAGGATAAACACAGCTATCACTACCATCATTTGTTCCCCAAATTTTGAAATAATTTCGAACCATCACTGGTGTGGGTTTGAATCCTGGTGCTTCTACTTCCAGCTGAGCGATCTTTGGCTAAAGTAACCTTTCCGAGTCTTAATTTCTTCCATGTTTGCAGACGTTAAGACGATTTCGCACGACAGGTGCCCGGAACTCAATATGTGGTATTATTCTCCTTCTTCCTAAACTTACAAATCTGATTCTTTTTTCCCCCTTCTGTTTTCTCTAATGTCAAATACGGCATCCCATCCCAACCAATATTATTCCAGTTAGAAATCTTAGAGCAATCTCTGATTTGTCCTACTCCCTAATCTGGACACTGCCAAATGTAATCACAAACCAAGCCGGTCAACTCTGTCCTAAGAAATATCTCTTGAATTTCACGGCTCCTCTTTTCCCCACTGCCATGGTCCTTGGCCAGGCATTCATCATCATTTGCTTCGATTATGGAAATAGTTTAACTTCTCTCCATGCCTCAAGGCCAGCACTGTCCAAAAGAAATATAACACGAGCAACATATATAATTTTAGATTTTCTATTAAAGAAAGCAAAAAGAAGAGGAGTTAATTTTAATAATACATTCCATTTAACCCAGTGTATCCCATCTGCACCTTCTCTACTGGGTAAAATTCAATTCACTCTTGGAGGCACATTCAAACCCCACCTCACTGAGAGGTTTTCTAGAAAGACATGAACACCCGAGACTCCAACTGTCCCCCTGCTCTCCTAACTAGCAGTTACCTAATTTATTCATCCCTAATCACAAAATACACTGACCGGTTCCACAGTCATACTGTCTGCTTCGGCACCGCCCTGCCTTTAATACCTGTGTTTTCTCTTGTCGACTTCCTGTCACATTCCTTAGAGGAGCCGCGCTAAGCGATTTTTAATTTCCCCATCCCTGCATCAAGCTCAGGAAACGACTCCGGTATCTTACTTTTTTCTAAGATTTGACCCATGGCATTGTTCTACCATTTTCCTCCCTATTCACAGCTCAGAATCTCACGATATGGGTTCATTACATTTTTGTTATATATGTTTTTATGGAGGTAGAATTAACACACAATAAAGAGCACAGACCCGAAGTGTTCAGTTCAAAGAGTCTGGCAATTGTGCACAGCCATCTAAAGCCACCACCTAAAACAAGACATGAAACGTTTCCTTCAGCCAGAAAGTTCCCTTGTGGCCCCTTTCAGGTCATTTCTATCTTTCTCCCCACCTGACAGCCCACTCCAGGCAGCCACTCTCTGAGATCTTCATCCTTTGTTTATTTTGTGTGTGTTCTTGGATTTCATATATTTTCATGTAATTGGAATCATATAGCATGAACTTNTAAAAGAAGTCTTCTTAACCTGAATGTCTTCTGGGTTTTCTACCTACTCTTGAGATACCAGTTTGGCTAAATTTAGGAAGAGTCACAGATCACTGAGAATAGGTACACCCATCTGAAAGTAAGTAGGCTTCTCAATGCTGACTATGTCACAAGGTCAACTCCATTGTTGGAATTATTCAAACGTACTGAGTTTCTGAAGGTACTACTAATGAAATGTAGACCTGTGCCCAAGATGACCAGATGGTGCTGGAAAAAGAGACTCGGTGCACTCAAGTATTATATCGCTGCCTTTGGCATTAAATACACGCTCCTCCAGACTGACAGCTGCTTACGTGAGCCTGAAAAGACTGATCTGATAGGTAAGCAACTGTCTTTACAATAATGTCCTCATTTTAAGTCTAATCTTTAGTTTGTGGCTGTTCATAAAATACGCTGTTGTATGCAAATCTACCATTCACTCCAGAGTCAGTCCAAAGTCTTTGTTTTAAAACAGTTCATATCGTTTCTAAATGCTATGTGCCAATGGTCTTTGGTTTTTGTTTTGTAACAGTTTATACTTAATGTCACATTGCTTGAAAATTTGCAGTATTGCGTGTTAATTATATACATGGAGGGCGGCATATGCATTCTTAAAATGCTCATGTCAATGGTTTCTTATCGAGTTACTTTACAGTGGAAATTTATATTGTCTAAAACCTGGGCCATATTGCCAAAATGTCCACCAGGAAAAACTAACCAAAATAATTAGAGTTCTTAGTTAACTGGTATTTTTCCTGTCCTTCAATTTTTGAAAGACAAGAAAACACAGAGAAAACAAAATACAAAGCCTGCCTAGGGCCTGGCCTTGTGATAATACAGATTCATGTTCATAGCACGTGCCTTTACTCCCCTGAGACAGTAATAAATAGTTACTATTTATTGTTTACTATAGGCATTGTCCTCTATATGTATTTGTTTGGAGCTGTTTATATAAAATGGTACAGATTTTGTAATCTTGCACTTAGTTAACAATCATCCCCCCGCCCCCCGAAATGAATCTTGCCATTTCTGATTACCGTATTCTCAGGTAGTCTGTCAGTTCTTACAGGAAACTGTAATTACGGTACACACAGCATTCTTGAAATGTGACTCAGGATAAACACAGCTATCACTACCATCATTTGTTCCCCAAATTTTGAAATAATTTCGAACCATCACTGGTGTGGGTTTGAATCCTGGTGCTTCTACTTCCAGCTGAGCGATCTTTGGCTAAAGTAACCTTTCCGAGTCTTAATTTCTTCCATGTTTGCAGACGTTAAGACGATTTCGCACGACAGGTGCCCGGAACTCAATATGTGGTATTATTCTCCTTCTTCCTAAACTTACAAATCTGATTCTTTTTTCCCCCTTCTGTTTTCTCTAATGTCAAATACGGCATCCCATCCCAACCAATATTATTCCAGTTAGAAATCTTAGAGCAATCTCTGATTTGTCCTACTCCCTAATCTGGACACTGCCAAATGTAATCACAAACCAAGCCGGTCAACTCTGTCCTAAGAAATATCTCTTGAATTTCACGGCTCCTCTTTTCCCCACTGCCATGGTCCTTGGCCAGGCATTCATCATCATTTGCTTCGATTATGGAAATAGTTTAACTTCTCTCCATGCCTCAAGGCCAGCACTGTCCAAAAGAAATATAACACGAGCGACATATATAATTTTAGATTTTCTATTAAAGAAAGCAAAAAGAAGAGGAGTTAATTTTAATAATACATTCCATTTAACCCAGTGTATCCCATCTGCACCTTCTCTACTGGGTAAAATTCAATTCACTCTTGGAGGCACATTCAAACCCCACCTCACTGAGAGGTTTTCTAGAAAGACATGAACACCCGAGACTCCAACTGTCCCCCTGCTCTCCTAACTAGCAGTTACCTAATTTATTCATCCCTAATCACAAAATACACTGACCGGTTCCACAGTCATACTGTCTGCTTCGGCACCGCCCTGCCTTTAATACCTGTGTTTTCTCTTGTCGACTTCCTGTCACATTCCTTAGAGGAGCCGCGCTAAGCGATTTTTAATTTCCCCATCCCTGCATCAAGCTCAGGAAACGACTCCGGTATCTTACTTTTTTCTAAGATTTGACCCATGGCATTGTTCTACCATTTTCCTCCCTATTCACAGCTCAGAATCTCACGATATGGGTTCATTACATTTTTGTTATATATGTTTTTATGGAGGTAGAATTAACACACAATAAAGAGCACAGACCCGAAGTGTTCAGTTCAAAGAGTCTGGCAATTGTGCACAGCCATCTAAAGCCACCACCTAAAACAAGACATGAAACGTTTCCTTCAGCCAGAAAGTTCCCTTGTGGCCCCTTTCAGGTCATTTCTATCTTTCTCCCCACCTGACAGCCCACTCCAGGCAGCCACTCTCTGAGATCTTCATCCTTTGTTTATTTTGTGTGTGTTCTTGGATTTCATATATTTTCATGTAATTGGAATCATATAGCATGAACTTTTTCATGTCTGGCTTCGTTTGCTTAACAGGTTTTGGGTTTTTTTTTTCCCCTTAGAGACAGAAGGCACATGAATGTGGTGGGTGGGGCAGAGGGAAAGAGAGAAAATCCCGAGGGGACCCTGCACTGAGCATGGAGCCCCATGCGGGGCTCGATCTCACAACCCTGAGATCATGACCTGAACCAAAATCAAGAGCCAGACACTCAACCAGCTGAGCCACCCAGGCTCATGTTTTTAAGATGCATTCATCGTGTTGTGAAAGCAGTGGTTTGTTCTCTTTTATTGTTTAATGGTATTCCATTGTCTGAATATACCACAACCTAGTCTCCTTTTGATGGACACTGGCCGTGTTACCAGTTTTAGGTTATTATGAATGAGGCTGCTATAAACATTTTTGTACGAGTCTTTTTAAAACATGTTTTCATGGTTTTTTTGGTACATATCTACGAGGGCAGTTACTGGGTCACAGGGTGGATGTTTAGCTTATGAACACCTGTCAAACAGTTCTTGCAGGTGCCTGTATCATATGACATCCTCAACAGTGGTGTGTGCCAGCTCCAGCCGTGCCACATGACCCCTGATACCTGGTGTCACCAGCCTCTTCAGTGCTAGTGGGGTGACGTTACTCAGACTTTCTCCATCTTCCTAAGTCACTCCCCAGCGGCTGAAAGCAGACGCGGTCCTGCTCTTCCTCCTTTATTCTTCAGCTCAACTTCTCCAGCCTCCTCTCAGACACCTTGTCATTAATTATTGCCTCTCCTCTGCGGCGTCTGGCTCTCCTTTTCCCTGGATCCTAACCTTCCAAGTCGCCGTGTTGAGCCTACAACATGGAGAGGGGTAAGGGCCGAAGCAAGGGGCTTTTCTTACGGGATGCTGCTGCGGTAATTCGGGTAAGAAGTGATGGTGGCTTACAGGGGTGTGAAAGTGGTGGAAAGTGGTAAGTTCTGATTGTACTTTGCAGGTGGAGCAGACAGGATGTGCTGGTGATCTGCATGTGCAACAACTCCCATAACTGCACGTACAGTTTTTGTCGTGCCAAAGCTTTACCGCTGACTTCTAAAACTCAGTAGGACAATAGCGAATTCGTATCTTTCTGTTAAAGCCAACTCTCCAATCTGACCAGTGCTTTTGATTTTAGTCATTCTCTCCACACAGATATCGTTTCAGTACTGCCTGTGTAGGTGCCAGGCTCTGTTCTAGGCATGTGGGTTACTTCTGTGAACAAAACAGAATAAATCTCTTTCTGAAGATTATGTTCTTTGGAGGGAAGACAGTAAGTAATTAATATAATTACAAAGCACACTGCATGGTAACATGGTAGGCAACAGGTGCTTTAGAGAAAGAAAAGTAGGATAGGGAGACTCCAGAGTGTGGCGTGGGGGGAGGGGTTGTCATTTTAAACAGGGACAGCAGGGTAAGCCTCACTGAGCCAAGACTGACTGAAGGACATGAGGGAGTTAAACGGGAGGAAGAGGGTTGCCGGCAAGGACTAGCTGGTACAAAGGCCTGCCTGGTGTATTCCAGGATGAGGAGAAAGGTCCACATGCTAGAGCAGTACAAGGATGGGGGAAGAGGAGTGAGAGAGGACGTTCAGAGATAGCAGAGCCAGATGACATGGGACCTGGTCAGCCATTATCAAGGTGAGCTTCTACTCTGCGAGAAATGGGGGGCCAATAGAGAGTTTTGAGATTAGTGACATAACCTAACGTATATTTTAAAAGAATCTTCTCTGGCCACTGTGTTAACAACAGATGGGGGTGAGGGGGTTGTCAAGGGTGAAAGCAGAAAGACCACAGAGGAAAATTCTGTATAAATCCAGATGCGAGATGTTGCTGGCTAAGGCTAATGTGTCAGCAGTAGAGATGACAGGAAATTGTTGGATTCTGAGTGTACTTTGTCAGTAGAGCCAACCTACTCAAAATTTTAATATACAAGTCATTCCATCACAAAAAAGTAAATCTTGAAGAGCAATCTCTATTTTGAGTTTCACAACCCAAATTTAGATATCAAGGGCACAGATTAGACTGTGTCTCTGATATTTACCTCTTTATTGGAAAGTTATTATTATTATTTTATTTCCCTTCCCATGTACTCTTTGTAGTAGGAAGTAATACACTGCTTTCTTTCTTTCAGACATCTTCAGGGGGGAAAAAAAACCTTTCATCACAGTAAGAAGCCTTTGGTCTTTGTACGTCTTAAAATACGTCACTGTATCTACCAATAAATTTAATCTATAGAAAAGGTAAGCAGTTTATTGTATATCTGCTATAAAGGGATTCTGAAAAACTTCTGACACCCACTATTTGAGAAAATAACTTTAGATCCAAAGTTGGTTCACTCTGCAGACATGAGAGAGTATTCCAAACAGAATACAGCTCTGTCATTCTATATCGACATGTCGTCAGTCCACAGGCTACCTACACAGGGAGCTCACCCGTTTTGCCAAATGCAAGAGCTTATGGGCCAGCTCCATAGTTTGCCAATCTGACACAGTACATTATGCTGTGGGAGAAAGAAACAATAAACATAACACCAGCATGATAATTCAGTATTGTGATCTATTTGGAAGTAGTCAAGATCTGATTTTCATATTCAGTCATTCACACACTGTCCTGTGGAAGGGCCAAAGTTCTATGTGTTGGTTTCGCTTTTTGTTCATTCCCCGAGCCATGTGTCTGCCAGGGTAAGATTTTATTCCATGGTTACAAAAAGTCATGAAGCCAATGGCAATGAGGAAATCCTCCACATAATTAAAGCCTTTGATTAAGAGGCGCAGCTCATGGCAAATATGTCTCTGGCACTGCTACCAAATCATGTTACAAACAGAAAAAACCTGTTCACTTGTCTGAATTTGTTTTTCACGGACTCCAAATATCATACAGACGTTAGAACATCTTTGACTCAGCAATATAAGTGACAAAAGCAAACACGTACTAAGGCCAAGAAAAGCAGCCCTGGGGTATCCTAGCACCCATCCAAGTAACCCATAATTGGTAGCAGGGGTTATTCACAGAGGCATGATGAAATCAGAGAGAGACACCCTGTCTGACCTTTTACAGAACATTTCAGAAGCAAAACAATCAAATGAGGAATGCTTTCAATAACAATGGTGCACCAAGTAAATGAGCTCCTTTGATCCGAGTGGTGGAACGGTGGAACGAGGTAACTGAATCCTCTACAAGCTATTGAAATATGCAATAATTAAGGGGCCCTTCAAGTTTACTTCAACAGCTGGTCTTAAGTTGAAAAAGAAAATAGAGTTTCAATCCTCCATGCTAATGATTATTTAACAGATGTGAAAATCCCACTGTTCTCTCTCTCCCATCCTTCTTAAAGAATGCCAAGAAGAATTTTCGTTAAAGCAGAATCCTCTAGATGTCTAATCCATTTATGTATGGCCAAGGAGAAAATGTGTTTTCTGAATATTTTACTTAACAGAGTAATCTGGATATAAAAATAGACACTGTGATTTAAGACAAAGTTTGAAAATGTACTGATAAAGGACAATCAGTATGAGGGGATGCTGATTTCGAAGGTGATAATTTAAAATCATTTCTTGAGATATCTGGCTTTATATTTTTCTTTAAAAAATTCTATTGTTGAATAACCAACGTAGCTGCAACACTACATCATACTCTCAGAGAGGACTTGAAACAGCTGCTTCTGGATAATTGTAAGAAATTCCACTACAGAAAATCCTTGATTATTTGTGATAAGTAGGTGTGGATATGATTAAAAGTCACATATAATTTCGTTTGTAGCTTCAATCTTCATGGCCAAGACACCTATCATAAGAGAAGAATTAGGTCATTTATTACTTTCTCAGCTTTTCTGGTTTTATTATCTTGGAGGTTAAAAAAAAGTCTAGACAGTCAGATAAATAAGCAAAAGTAAGTGGTAATCAGGACTATGATTTCACCAGGAATATCTCTTATAATTTAGTCCTATTCCTTTAGGATATGCACTTTATAAATTGTAAAACACAGTGTCTTTACTAATGATAGAACTGCTCATATTAATAAAAACCACATCACTTCATTCCAGCGATGGCCTAATTACATATGAACACCAAGGAAAATGGGAACTTTTCGCACGCTGTGGGTAAAAACTCAAACCGACTGGGACATGTTTCCAATACAGCGGATAAATAAGATTGCACATATTCTCTTAAGATATTTATACTCTCGTGCTGGAATGTGCTGTTCAAAAACAACAGCTATAAAAGCAAAAAGAGGGAATAAATGTATAGCTTTAAAAATTATCCTGGCATAGAAATATTTGACATTTCTGTGAAGCCAAAAGAAGAAACAGATGTTCTCTCATTGCAAGAGTTATACAGATCACCTACCAGATGGAGGAGATGTACTGATGCTTTCCTTTACAGATTATAAAACTGGAACCAAAGTAATATTGTAACGAGAGGGCATTTTAACCATTTATTATTATTAGCCCATGAAATAAGCAGGTACTGCATGTTTACTTTGTGTCAAGAACTGTGGTAGTTCTGGGGCGCCTGGGTGGCTCGGTTGGTTAAGTGTCTGCCTTTGGCTCAGGTCATGATCCTGGGGTCCTGGGATCAAATCCCGCATCAGGCTCCCTGCTCAGCAGGGGGCCTGCTTCTCCCTCTGCTCCCCTCCTGCTTGTGTTCTCTCTCTCCGTCTGACAAATAAATAAAATCTAAAAACAAAAAAAACAAAAAAAAACTGTGGTAGTCTCAGGCATATAGGAATAAATATAACAAGGAAGGAACTGGGACTACCTAAGCTGGTGAATTGAGACGGGAAGACAGACATTCTTATTTTTGCCGAGAGATACTCATTTAAAAGGAAGACTGAACTCATGCCCTGTGGAAGTTAACGGGAGACATTCGGTTCAGCAAAAAGAAGGAACCTTCTAAAACTTGAAGACTGCTAAAAATAGGACCTGCTGCCTTGTAAAGTAGCTAATCCCTACCCCATGGCTGAAGAAGTTGGAAAATCATATATACCAAGGATCCTCCAGGACAGATTCTTGAGCTATCGGAGGAGATGCCTGTGAGACTCTTTCAGTTTGAAGGCCCTTATGATTATATGATCTGAGCCATGTTTCGGTAAAATCAATTGGTGTGAAGAATGTGTCAGAGCAGGAATGGACAGCAGCCGGGAAGGATATGGTAGCAGTTGAAACATGAAACCATAAGGACCAGAATGAAGGAGATGCCTCTGGGAACGAAAGGATGGACACAGCTATTTCAATGGAAAAAATCACTCAAAAAAGTAACACTGGAAGTGCTTTTTAATCAATAAGGCCTTAGAGAGACACGATGCATTAAGACATTTCTAACAGCTTCTTTCCTAGCATGTGCCTTACACACTGCAGACACTCATTCCATGTTTGCCTACCATTTTTTACTCATCCAAGATTAAAGATATTTATAATTTGTGTGAATGGCTTCGTTTCTTCACCTGTTAAAATGGGGATAATAGTAACTGCCCTAGCTAGGTCATGGTATTGTAGTAAGGATCAATCGATATGCAACTTATGGAAATGGTTCACTTTTTATTTAAAAGGGATGCTTATGAATTTTAAATGTTATAGAACCATATAAAGCAAGAAGCGAAAGTCCTCCCTTCCCCACTCCAATTCTAAATTCTGAAGATAACCAGTTGTACCAGAGTAATATTTTGAAATACTAATCAAAGTCCCCTACCATCACTACCACAGCCTTTGTCCCTTGTATCTTTCTTGATATTCTGTGAATACATAGTACCTTAGGAAAAAAAGCTGTTAAAGCAGAAGCAGAGTCTATATAATTAAATTCTTGATCTCTTGAGTTTCAAAACCTTAGATTTATGCAAGAAACAGAAAGGTTCTGGAAGAATTCCTGGATATGCAGAGCCATTTTTTCCAGCACCCAACACCCTAAACTTACTCCATAGTACTTGACTAAGATTGCATGATGGGAGGAGTAGACAATCTGGGAATCTGTTGATGTACTGAGAAGGACCCTACTCAATGCCAACTCCTACTATGCTGGATAGAGCAGAAACAAAACACGGCCCCAAGAGAAACAAGATGTTGCCCTTTCCCCAGCATGGTGAACATGTAGGGAGACTGAAGATGGATGCGTTGTGGGTTGAAGCAGATGAAACTGAGGCAGCCTCCAAGAGACAGCCCACACCTGTCCCCAGTCCCCACCCTGCCCAGGGTGTCACTCAGGGCAGCCACACATTTTCACAGGGTCACAGAAACCACTGAGAGAGTGTCAGAATTTTTATTTTTATTTTTAAATATATTTTAAGATTTTATTAATTTATTTAGAGAGAGAGGGAGAGAGAGAATGCGAGCAGGGGAAGGGGCAAAAGGAGAGAGAGAGAGAGAAAGGATCCTCAAGCAGACTGCTGAGCACAGAAATCAAGGCAGGGTTCGATCCCACAACCCTGAGATCATGACCTGAGCTGAAATCGAGAGTTAGACATTCAACCAAATGAGCCAGCCAGGCGCCCTGCAAGTCGGGATTTTTAAAGGTGCTGTAGTCAGTATGGACGGTTGAGGCAGCAGTGATTATAATATGAGCAAAGATACCGACAGACTTCAGTCAATGAAGTGAGAAAGACGACCAGATGTTTAGAACTGCATTGGTCTGCTCAGGCTGCTGCAACAAAATACCACAGACTGGGGGGGGGCTTAAACAGCACACATTTATCCCTCCCAGTTCTGGAGGAACTCAGGAAGTCCAAGATCAAAGTGCTGGGACCTGGGTTCTTGGTGAGGGCCCGCTTCATGGCCCCCTGTTTTGCAGACAGCTGCCCTCCTGCTGTGTCCTCAAATGACAGAGAGGGCTCTGATATCTCTTCTTCTAATAAGGGCAGTAATCTCAGCATGAGCCCTCCACCCTCATGGCCCCAACTAAACCTGAACATCTTCCAAGAGCCTCATCTCCAAACACCATCGTGAGATTAGGGCTTCAACGTCTGAATTTCGGGAACACAATTCAATCCGTAGCATTCAGAATGTGATATTAATATAATCCTATTCCTAAACTGATGAGAAACCTTGATTTGACTATGTCTGTCTGAAGAGTTTCTATCACCTGGTGGAATGGAGGCTCAAAATGAAAACTTATTTAAAAGAATAAAGACAGGTATGTTTCTTATGCAGCCTTTCAGTTTGCCTGGATGCACTATACCCATATGTTTTTTGAAAATATAATCAATTTTCATATTGAGCTTTGCAAACTGCTTTTTTATCCTCTGTACAACAGATTATAGATGTCTTTTCAAGATAATGTGTGTGTATACACACACACACTTGTTTATATACATACAGATGTACTCAATCTTATACATGTATACTTTTTCAAGTTATTTTAATAACTGTATAGTATTATTACACAGCATGAATTCTGTTTTGGTGGGCATTAAGGTTGCTTCTACGGTCTCTCTACAACTTCTAATCGCTTCTATAACTATTTCTCTAGGATACGTCCAGACAAATAAAATACCGAATTGATAGCGCACCCACGTAAACAATTTTGATAGGTACTGACAAAAAACTTTCTCATTCATTTCATTTTTTCATCATAAAATATCACATGCTCAATATAAATACTGGGGAAAACAGAACTATAGAAAAATAAAGAAAATTAGAAAAAGAAGAGAACAAAAATCATCTGTAATCCATACACCCAGGGGCAGTCTTATTTCTTTCTTGCCTGTCTGCTTTTACTTATACAGATAGAGTCACAATTGAGATCATACTGTATAGTTCTGTTTTGCTGTTTTCCATGTATCCTCATGTTGTAAGCATTTTCCTATGTCACTGAATATTTGGAAGAATTTTTAAAACTGTCATGAACGATGAAGCTATGAGATAGTTTTTTGGCTTTTTTTTTTTTTTTAAAGATTTTATTTCTTTCTTTGACAGAGAGAGACAGCCAGCAAGAGGGGGAACACAAGCAGGGGGAGTGGGAGAGGAAGCAGCAGGCTCCCAGCGGAGGAGCTCGATATGGGGCTCGATCCCAGGACCCTGGGATCACCGAGCCAAAGGCAGATGCTTAAGGACTAAGCCACCCAGGTGCCCCTATGAAATAGTTTTTTAAACACCTTTATTTAGGGATCATTGATACACTGTAAAATTGGTAATTTTGAAATCCGAACTAATAAATTCAACAAATTTTAAGAAACGAACAGAATTTTATGTCCATCAGCCAATCCATTTGAGAACATTTCCATCATTGTTGTTTTGAGCCCATCTCCTGATATTCCATTTGCTCAATTATTAACTAAAGTTGTTAAATCCTCTCTGGCTCTTAAATGTGCGTACACGTCTCTTCCCATTTGTAAACAGTGACAGCAAAGGCCAGAAGTTACAAGCAGATGGAGGTGTCCCTCAAATTAAACCAGGCTTTCTTTATACAGAACCAGATCTTTGCACATACATAGAGAGACAGACGCACCTTATCCTATACGACTTAAAAAAAAACCCCACGGATTTTATACCTAATGGGGAGACAATCTCTAAAACACTGTCTTCTCTGACAAGTTGTATCTTTGCCCATTTATTTTTCTTCTGTAATGCTGTTATTTTTATATGGTTGTTGTTTAATATTTTCTTTTCTGTGCCTTTTTCGCTCAAGCAGGATATGTTCATTTATGACGTCTTACTGCCTTGTTTCCCTTGTAGTACCATCAGAACCCCTGCTACACACACACACACACACACACACACACATATATATATATATATATATATATATATATATATATAGTGCTACCCCTTGGGAATTGAAGAAGCAGCAGGAAACAGATATGATACTTGTCAGTTTTATTCCTGCTGCTCCCAAGAAGGAAGTCCTTTGTTCAAGAACAGAGCAGGCATGATCACCCACTGATGGCATTAGCCAGTAGGAAAGAAGGAATGAAACCACCTTTGCTTCCCTTGAAAATCTCTCCCCCTAGCAGAGTGACTGCATTAGCTTCACTCTGTTGCTTCCGTGGGCATTACTAGGAAATCACTGTTTGCAGGAGAAGCAGCAAAGGAAGTGAACTCTAGGGAATAACCAAAGTTTTGAAATATTAAATGGATGAATAACCTTCAAAGTTGAATCCATTCTCCAATGAATGATTAGAGAAAAAATCTGAAAAATACCCTGGAATATATGTTATTATACCAATTGTTTTCAGTCCTTTAGCTTTCCTTTTTGGGTTGTAACAGAAGTGTGCGTGACTACATAGGATAGCGTGTGTTTGCACTGAAATACTTTCGGAATTGTCATTCTAATACTTGGCTCCTGTGTATTGCGGAGTCGCCAGAATTAAGGGGAGCGTGTGTGTGTGTGTATTGTACTGTGGGATAGTTATTGTTGATACATTGTAGGAGGAATCTCAATTTCCCATTTCTCAAATTAAATGTCAATAAAAGCATGTGCTTTAAAGCAATTCCGAATGCAATAAAGCTTAAAGTGACCAGTGGAGTGAAAAATACTTTACGGAAAGAATATAGCAAAGCTTGGGCATTAAAAAGATCAATAGAAAATCTTAAAAGTTTATTATAGAGTATTTGCATAAGGCACGCATTTTTTTCTCCATTTGGGCTACCATATTAGCATTTTCTAGCTTTGCTCTTAGAAGGTAATCCTAGCAAGGCAGGTAAATATGTTCTGAAGGACAAAAGTTTGAATTCTAAATGGAACAAAGGATCTTTTGATTAGTGGTATTTTATCGTAAGGAAGCAAAAGTAGCATGATCTGCGTAAGGCCCAAAGCACAAGGAACGCCTCATTTCTATGGCAACAAGAAAATGACTCCTTTCAGAGGTTTTAGAGAACTCTTTGCATTCTACCTCTTTTGACTCATTTAAATAATTCAATCCTGTATACTGCATTATTCTTGGGAATAAGTAATATATACATATAAACTGCTTTTAAGATACAAATTAATGTAAGCACCATGAAAACGTTTCACTGGGTTGACACGAGGAGGGTTGATTTTCAGAAAACAAAACTAAAATATGAAGAGAAAAAAGAAAAGAGAAAGAGAACAGAAAATGGATAGAGTAATGTTAAAGGATAACCTAACTTGATTGGAGACTCAGTGGTCACAGCTGACACCCTGGAGAATTATGATGCCAAGTGAATTGCATTAAATTCCAAGCCTCATTGATTATGCCTTAAATAACCATAAGGGTGGATCCGCATGGACGTTTGGGTTATTCTTATCCATTATAATTTTGAATATGATACTTTTTGCTAGCGAAACTATCAATTTTACCCTCTTTAGAATTATAATGTCTCAAATAAGAAAACATTAGGCTTTAAAGCTTCTCTGGAAGAGGCATAAAAACTGATTTATATCTAATGACAAATCAGGACAAGGGGTCTGAAAGCTGATGCTACAGAAATACGGAATTACTGTTTACATTAAGAGAAATACTTTAATGTGTGCCATTTTGTACATGTTATAATAAGATTAAAACTGTTCTCTTTTTCGTTTTGTTGCACTGATGAGATTAATATCAACTGTTGGTACTAAGGAACGAAGGGCCTCAGAGGATTTTTATACATTTACAATCCCAATCTACTTCCTCTTTCTCAACTGATATACAGTATCCTTTAAGAAACAACATTTTTCAGCTTTGCCATTTTTATCACCTACACCTAGTGTGCCTGCTGGCAAATCAGCAGCATGTCAGAAATGCGTGAGGAACATGAAGATATACAAGTGTGAATTTCATGGAGCCCAATGCTCCTACCAGGCCATACATTTTTGGCCACTAAAACACTGTAGTACTTAGCTTCAACACCCCACGTTGTGCATCTCATCCCAGGAGCAATTACAGCTAGAGTCCAGCTGTAAAAACCTGATGGAGATGCTGTGCAAATTCAAGGAACCAAAAGCACAAGTCACTGGGAGCGCTTCACTTGTTTTCTTAAAGTGTTTACGCTATGGGCAGGTACTGACAGGGCAGGGCTATTCCCATTCTTTCCTCTTCTGCACGCCAAGGAGGGCAAACCACTGAAAAGTAACCCAGAAACTCAAGATGACCTCAGATGCCATTGAAACCTTTCCTGGATCCGTTAACGGGAAATCAGATTGTAGCCACAGACGAAAACACAGCAAGGTAAAGAGGCAAAACCTACCAAGCCTGTCTACAGTTCTCTCTTTCTAATGACTCTTGGGGAAAAAATGGAATCAATCCAATCAAATCAGAGGTAAACTAGGATTGCAACTCCGCAACTGGCAGGTAACTACCAGAAATTTTGACAGTTACATATATTTACCCAGAAAAAAATAAGTAGGTACGCATACGAAAGGTGCAGACATCCAAGTGAAAGTGTTCCTGATGCATAAAAGCAGACCTGAGGGACACATCAACGCAGAAGTGATTCTGATTCTCAGCCAGGTGGTGAAAGTGTGGGAGGTGGGGGGAAGGGAGGGGGTGGCAGAGAGCAGTGGTGGGTGTGGGGTGGGGAGAAGAGTGTGCATGCATCTGTCTGCCCTGGAGTTTGATTCCAATATTCAGGGTGGGAAAAGGGAGACTGTGAAGTTAGAACTCCAACTCCCATAATTTTGTGCCTTCTAGGTTCTCTTTGAGTATCAGTGGATGGAGACGACAGGCAGATTAAACAGAGCAGGGGACAAATTCATCCATAAGGGAAACTATTATCACGTGGATTAATAAGGTCTTGCTTAGGACTCTTCATGAATGATGGGTCATTTGTTAGTTAAAATGAGACACTTCTCCTTTATTAAAAGAAATGAGTATTTGAAAATTTTGATTAGGGACTGGACCCTAGCTTATTCAACAAAATGTGAAAAAAGACATAATTGCAGAAATTCAGATACTTATTAATTTACTTAATAAAGACGCTGACTTTAAGAAAGCTCAGACTGCTTGGTTCACCCAAACAGGTGATTCGAGTTGGCATATGAACAGTAAATAGCATCCCAGTTAATAAATGTGCTAATCATTTTGTACAGTTTTGATAGTATCTTTTGGAAATTTGCAATTTGATCTGACTAGTATAAACAGAACTAATTTATAAACAGATAATCATTAGAGATAATGTTGAGTAGAAATGAGAAAAGTCCTTTCATTTTACAATTACAGGACATTTTATAATTTTAAGGCCTCCCCCCACCCCCAAAAACGTACAGAAGCTAAGAGTCCTGTACAAAGGAGATAATGTCTGGTAACCATATTTAGCAACTCATTCTTAGCACACATTAGATGCATGATAAAATTTGGCTGTAGGAATGAGTCATTCTTGATTAAATTAACACTGATTCTAGGCTCAACTAAGGTACAGTCTTGCCTTTCCTTGACTATGTATGAGGGGCTTTCCGATGAAATAAGGGGCCATAACATGTATGCAATTTTACCTAGTTCAGCATAAATCAAGATATGTAAATGTTTCTGTAGGTCTACTAGTTAGGCCTTTCTCTGATTATTCTTTATATAATAACATGGGGCTGGTGTGGTCAACACTTCATCCTATTGAAGCGTATCATCCTCATTTCGACGTTTGCCTTGCAATGTAACGTGCATGCTTATGAGTCCCCAAATTCAACAAAGTGTTGGCTGGCTATAGGGAGTGGGAAGGGGAAGGAGACATTTGTACTTGAGAAAACTTCAATACTTGAACAAGGAAAAACTTTTAGAGCCAGGTCATCCTTCTCTACAGATAAAACTTTTAGTGATTCTTTAGAAGAGAAAAACTTTATTAAACAGGACAATTCGTGTTTATGAATTCTAACGAGCAAATGATTTCACTAATTACTTTGTTGCATTCAATTTGGAATAGTTTGCATAGTTGACTTTGTAATGCAATAAACTATGCCTGAATGGTCTGTTTACACCACTGCAAGTTACAAGGAAAACTCTTTCCTTAAAGGACTTGTCTCTTTGAAATGCACAAAGTGGCAAAAAGCCAAGGGAAGCTGGTGCTTAAGCAACCAAGACTGAGCAGTGTCTGTGTGCATTTCAATCTCAGCCAACCGAGGTAAATGTTATTGGAGCTTTTGTGCTGTAAAATTGCTGCTTTCATGCCCACTGCATCCGACAATAGGAATCCTTGGTCTACTAGGAAGGAGGGCAGTTGCAGTGCCTTCCTGCCAGATTTCTACATTCCTCAGAAGAGGGTGGAGAAGAGCGGTAAAACAGGCTGCTCTGAATGGGCTGGGGATGAGGCTGACCTCTGTGATGCACCTGGACAGAGACTATGCAGAAAAAATACATATATTCCGACTATTTCTTTGCATTAAGTGTTCATTAAAAAAATTTCATTCAGGAGAGTCCTGGATTAGTGAATTAAATTTTTAAATTTAAAATTTTCAGAAAATTATATAAAACTATTAATGTTTTACAAGTAAAAATCAAAATCAATGAGTATATTGAATTTGTAGGGGTAACTAAAATTCATATAGCGCTGTTGTTAATATCTGCATTTGTTTTTCTGAGCTACTGAATTTTCCTTGACATGCTATTCACTTGCATGGTTGTTTAGTTTATACTAGTATTTTATTTATTAGGACATTCATTCAATGCTTTCTTATTGAGCACCTACTCGAATCAGGCACGAAATTTTTACTTCTAATGTCGCCATTTTAAATGTACTGTAAACCCCAAATCTATGTTGAAGCCCCAAGCCATACAGACAATTGTTTTTTTTAAAAAAAGAATGAAAATAATTTTTTAAAAGCATCCACTGTGACGAACAGGCAACTAAAAAAAAATTTTTTTTCCAGAATTATACTAGCATAATGTCCACAACATAAGCATGATATTTTAAATAAGCTTTAAACAGCAGTACAGCTAATGGGGGAACAAGTCAAACAATGTATCTTGATTTAAAAAAAAAAAAAACGAAGATAGGTTGTCAGTGGTTACAACACATAAACTTATACCTGATATCAAGAGAATTGTACTAAACAATACAGAATGATTTGGAATCACTTGCCTCATTTAGTGATAGGCTAACTCTATTAGAATGGTTTGTTATGTTAATTATGCTCTTACTTCGCGTTTACTGTATATTTTCAGCAGGTACGTACACACGTACACACACACACACACACACACAGAGCCAATAATGAGAGTTACGTCACCACATTCGCTGCTTTTTTTTGGAAGACCCGGGATATTATGGCATTATACACTTGAGGCATAAAAAACAATGAGAACCACAACTGTGCCTCCCTCTCCTCTCTTTCCTTAACCTTTTAAGCTGTTCACTGCTTTGGCTTTAGGAAGAGTGACACGTAAACCATGACAAAGAAAAAAGGAAAGCTTAAAGGCAAAAGGAGAGCAGCAGAAACGGAATTCAAGCTGCAAAAGGACAAATCAGACCACCGCTCTGGGTCTCTGGAGCGCCCTTGATATGATGCCCTGGGCTTTGCTTCCGAATTCTTTTGATATTTTGTTCTCTGTGGTTTTAAGATACATCTGCATTTTAATGGCCACTTCATAATCCTATGACCTTGAGCAAGTTATTTAACCTTTCCATGCCACAGATTCTTCATCTGTAGAACAGGGTTAATGATACCACCTCCTCAGGGCTATGAAAATTAAATTAAATATTACACACACACACACACACACACACACACGCGCGCGCGCACACACACACTGTCGGGCATACTGGTTTGCTCACAGTAGGCACCCAATAAATACTGGTTTCCTTTCCCCCTCTTCCTGATGCATTCACCTTACTGACACATATGGAAAGTCACCAAAGCTAAATAAAAATATACACGCACATATAAAATAATGAGTCTTACATTTCTCATCTCAGTAATGTTTTTAAAATAACTCCTGTTTGACAAAGCAAAGAAACATTAAAATTAATCATCAACGTGGGTGTTTAAAAGTTAGCTTAAGAATTAAGCTGACCTCCTGAATTATCCCCTCTAATTGTGGAGGTTTCTGAATTTTATTTTTTTACTGCTCATGATTTTTTGTTAACGGAACATTTCAGAGTAGCTCAGATGAAACATGAATGGGTTTAGTGTCAACGTGTAGAGCTATCTGTAACCAAGTTTTTGCATCCTAACCTAGTGGGTATTTGGAGATAATGGTGTCCTTTACTTGAAGACTTGCTTTTTAAAAATTTGAGTAGACATCACTTCCACTATAGAATCAATTATGCCCTTTCTAGATTCTTTTGGATTTCACATTCTCTTATTACATGTTAATGGCACTGTATCTTTGGATGTCATCATGTGTCCAGTATGTTATACGTCTGGCAAGTTGGCCCATCTGGGAGATAGTCTCCTTGTGGAAGGAATCATTTGCTATTCCAAACCTTGTGATCTGTGACTAGGATGAAATCAGTCTTAGAGACAGATACGCAGTTAATGACAGAGGCGTAGAGGACATTTTTCTCTGAGAGCGGAGAAGTCCACATTCATAACTGGGGGACAGAACTGGTCTTTGTCTCTATCATTAAGGAAAAAAAAGTAGGAAACAATAATTCTTGGAAAAAAATATGAATCACAAGGATAATGTAACTGTTCAACTAACTGTTCAACCATGCTAAAAAAATGGATTTTTGCAAGTCAATGGTTAGATGTGATGAGGACAATAATTACCTCTTGGCAAAAGGCAGAATATGTAATAAAACTGAGTAAATATGTATTTTTCATGTATTAGAAGAAGAGCACAAACAGCTTCGACACTGTAACTAAGGAATAAAAGCACAAAAGGAAAGATCTATCAAATCAAAGATCAAGAAGAGATTTTCAAAAATCAGCTAGTCATCAGAAAACCTTGTTATGTTTAAAACATTTCTCTACTCTCCCAAAGCACAGGAGAGGAAAAATGAATAGCTTTTTACCCTAAGGGATCCTCACCTCCCCCAGGCTAATTCTTTTGTCGGGTACCATAGGTACGGACATTAGTGACTGCTATTGGCCATAAGTAATATGATACAGAAGGTTTTTAGGACAAAAAAGAAAAAAAAAAGCTGAGACACTGTCTTAAGCATATTACTGCATATTAGACGCCAAGGGCTATGGTAAGGGAGTAGACACCCAATTGTTCATTTGACAAAGAGGAAGGATTGAGTTAAGGAGTCTCGTACTTTGTCGAAATCTGGCACCTGTGAAAGGGCTTAAAATCCGAGGTGTTGAATTAAGTTAAATCACGAGGCAGATGCACATTACCTCTCCGCTTTCTTTGAAGGTTGAGATCCTAACCCAAGTTATCAAGCTGTTGTCATCTGAAAAAATACTTTTAGAAAAGCCAACAGCAAGAACGTCTCTCAATCCTAAATGAGAGGCATTACCTCTTCGGGCACACATCTTCCCATGCAATATGCAATTTGAGCAAGAAGTGAGAAACTGTTTAATAAGAAACTGTAGTCATTAAAAGGATCAAAATTGTGCCCTGAAGTTTACCCACAGTAAATGAGTTTCAATTTTCTAAATGATTTATTAAGATGATTAAAGTGAATTAAGATTTACTTCTTAAAACAGAGCTGCCCTTGCTGTGACCATTTGTTTTTTTTATTGATTCACTGTCACATATGTCCTGGAACCAAGTGTTCACTTTCTCCCTGGTCAGACTCTATGATTTTCTGAATGACTGTGGAGAACTCCGAATGTTCTTCTGTGGTTGATCCCTAAATTGAGTCAAGATTCAACTAAGGGAAACAACAGATATCTTATATAATTGTCAAGTATCTTTTAAAAATGTCCAGAGTACATTCATTAGTAGGACCCATATTAAAATAATGCACTTGGTCTTAAACCTTCCTAGTCTAACCTAAATATCTCATTTCACCGTTGAATCCACTTTTTCCTTTTCCCATCCTTGGCCAACGCTCCACCAGATGGCCATCATCCATTACACTTCAAAAACGATTAATACATCTCCCTTTAGCTTTCTCTCCTCTCTACTAAATAATTCAATTCTTGAGGCTTGGTTTTTTTTTTTTTTCCACGAGTCTCATTTGCAATTCCTCTAATTAGCTTCGTGGCCCTCAGAACACTCGTCAAGTTTCAGAATGGTGTGGCAAAACTGAATTCTGATAAAGGTCCAACCGATGCAAAATAAAATAGTTCAAATACTGAATCGCCAGACTAAGAGATCCTTGAGAGTAGAAACCAAGTCTTGTACACCTTTGCGGTACCTAAAACATAACAGGTGTTCAATAAATGATGAATCCATGGGTGTGCAATCATTGGAGCTCAAAATGTCACACACTACTAGAAGGCAGATCAAGAGTTATTTCTTTGTGGTTATTTTTAAGCGATGGTGGGAAAGAGGAAAAATGCTAACACCGGAAAAACTGCTGCCAAGGCCCAAGCTGATAAACAGTCTTGTCACTCTCAAATGTCACGTCTCATCTAACTTTAAATACAGTAAAAGAGGCAACCTTGGAATGCCTCTGCATGATTATCAAATATTAGCAGTCTGCATAATGGACGGGGGGGGTCACATTAAGTCAGGTAAAATCGCAACGATGTTTTCAGTGAGGCTTATTCAATTACATGCACATTATTAACTTTATTCTTATGCTATGAATAGGACTATTCCTCTCTTTTTGTATATTTTACGACAGATTTAATGCACTTTGCCAGTACTATTTCCAGCTGTCAGATTGAAAAGTTATTTCTTCGGGCAAATTCGCTTTATTTTTTTAAAAGGTATTATTTTTGTATTGTTATGCAAATCCACTTTCGTTGAACATGTACTTGTGTGCGGCTTATACAGCTGTCCCGAAAACCCTACCCTTACGTTTTTATAAAAATGATGAGTAGCACGAACAGAATATGGTCAGAGTCAGAAAAGCTAGCCTGAGTGCTCTGTTTAGAAGAAGGGGGAAGCTTTATCATTTTTTTTTAAAGATTTTATTTATTTATTTGACAGAGATAGAGACAGCCAGTGAGAGAGGGAACACAAGCAGGGGGAGTGGGAGAGGAAGAAGCAGGCTCTCAGCAGAGGAGCCTGAAGTGGGGCTCGATCCCAGAACGCCGGGATCACACCCTGAGCCGAAGGCAGATGCTTAACCGCTGTGCCACCCAGGCGCCCCTTTATTATTGTTTTCTTATTGAGGGGGGAAGAAGACACAAATATATATATATAAAGATTTAACAGAAACTACTTAAACCAGTTCCCCACCCGGCTTACTCCCTAAAGCGCCGCTCAACCCTTGCAGAAGTTGACATAAATATTTTTCCTTCTAGTCTCCACAGCTCAGGACATGGTCTCATCCAACAAACACTTATCCAATAAGTACTGTATATTAAGCACTATATGAGGTATTGGGGTTTCCAAACGTAGAAACCTTTTCTTTTTGCCTCTAATAGTTCACATTCAGCAAGGGCAGATTTATAGTAATAGAAGATGCCCCATACATCCTGAGTGCTGGAAGTATGAAGCACCTGCCTCTAGGCATGAGGACCCAGGAAATCTGAAATCAACATTTTTAGCGAGTGTCACCGGCTAACAATTAAAGCCAGAAGAATGGGGCGCCTGGGTGGCACAGCGGTTAAGCGTCTGCCTTCGGCTCAGGGCGTGATCCCGGAGTTCTGGGATCGAGCCCCACATCAGGTTCCTCCTGCTATGAGCCTGCTTCTTCCTCTCCCACTCCCCCTGCTTGTGTTCCCTCTTTCTCTGGCTGTCTCTGTCTCTGTCAAATAAGTAAATAAAATCTTAAAAAAAAAAAAAAAGCCAGAAGAAGGTTTCACCGAGCAGAATCAAGACAAGTCTACCAGGTGCTGAAATTATTAACATCTGTAAAGATACTACCACCTGAGAAAAAGACACAGATTAATTAGAACAGGAAAGAGAATAAGGAAGCAGAGTTATTTCAGGGACTGTGACCCCAGTGTTTAGTTTTGGTAAAGAGACAGAAGCTATAGTTTAGCAGTATATGATATTATTCTGTGGATAAGCCCTCAACAGAGAGATCTATAAGGACAAATACTTTTCATTTATTTTGTGAATCAGAGCATACTTAAATTCTTAAATTTTGTATTTAAATTTGTAAGTCCATTTACATACATACATACACAACCCTATGAATTCTTCTAGGAATTGCTATTTCCCATTGTGAATCCCACATTAACAATTAATGCTGGCTTTCTTAAACTTAAAATTTTAAAATAATTTTATGGTCATCTTTGATAACTTTTAAAAGTTACCCTTTATAAAATAAACAGGTGTTGGATTTGAGTGGAATTTTTATAAGACCTTTCACTATTTTCACATACAAGGAGGATTCTGATACATGACTGTAATCCCAGAGAGGGATTTCACCTTGATGTCCCACTACGTAAGAACGGAACAAACCCTAATTTCTAAATGAAACCAAAATTTCTTCTCTTTGCCTACATAGCTTTCTCTCTGATCGGACTTTAGGACGAAGGAGGAAAAGAGCAGATCTATAATGAGATTGCAAAGCTGCTTCTTCCAGAACCCTCCTTCTGTCTGTCCTTAATGCCCTAAGGGTTTTTGACAGATTACAAGTATCCTGTGTTCCTTTATACTATCTGAAAGACCGATTCTTCTAAGCAAGAATGCCTGATATGTTAAAAAGAAAATACCTCTGAAAGGATCTCAAAGGTGTGGAAAATTAAGCAAGGAAAAGACTTCAGAGGCAGGCTCCTCGGTGCAAAGTGTTGGGCTCTGGAAGCTGACCCAAACAATGCATGGACCACTTGCTTCTGTGGGTCTCAGGAGCAGACAAGCCTAAAACTTGCCTTCTGACCCTCTACAAGAACTTAACCCAACACATATTCCTGATCCGAAACACATGAGAAGCTAAGCGCTTAAGAGTTCTGAAATCCCACAAGATGAGCTGGAAAACTCAAACAACACACTCCTTCTTATCCAGGGGGATTTTTATGCTATTACAGACTTCATCTTAGAGCGGTTAACTACTCCACCCGTCTCTGATTGGAGAGGAACGAAAAGAAAATGTTTTATTTTTAAAACCCGAGTCTCTAAATCATGAATCTGCCTTTGAACAGAATTAATTCTTTGGAGTGAACTTCTTTGCTCTATAATTACTATGCTGACATTTTACTTGATTGTAACATCCACTCGCACACCCTTCCCATCTCCCTCCCTCCCTTCCTCTGTCTTTCTGTCTCTGTTTCAGTCTGTTTCTTTCTCTCACACACGAACCAGGATAAGACACTATTCCGAAAGAATTAAAATTTCTCTGCAATGTCACTGGACACGTAAGAATTATATCTGGGACAGATTTTTTAACTTCTATTTTACCTTACCTCTTCTCCTGCTCATTTAGGTAAGTTATTGCTGGTTTACAAAGGAGGAAAAAAAACCCCCACATCATCTCTGTTTTTCACTTTGTAAAAGCAAACGACAAGTCCTTTAGAAAATATCATAAAGCAACCACGAGAATAGAGTCTAGCTGCCACGGTGGGGTGGTACGGGGTGGGCTGAGAAGGGGAGACAGCATAAGAACAAACTAACTTAAGAGTTACAAGAATTTTAGGCAGGACTGATGCCTCCTTTTAAAAACAAGGTTGGCAACTGCTGGTGAGTGCTGTGTTAAGAAAGATTCCAAGGCTGCCTGGGGAAGTCTGCCATGATCCATTATGGATACCTGCTATGTGCACTCGAGGTGGGCTTGCCAACATACATGCCGCACATCTGCCGTCTGTGGAGGAGAATATGGAAATCAGGCAACTAACCAAAGAATGTGAATAGGCCCACCCACCCCCGGGGGATCTCCCCAGCACAGACACAGGGCCCTGAAGGTCAGTGAACTGCTTGTTCTTCACTCGAAAGTGTCAGCAACCTGTGCTGGAGTTGTTAGTCTGTGTTCTAAATATGGACAGTCTTCAAGTTCCTAAAACTCATGTGTCTACTATGAATATTACACATCTCCTATTTTCCTAAAATGAGAGCAAAATCTGGATTTGGACTGGAGGAATTCTCAGCGGTAAGTCACAGTGGGTCTCTTTTTCTATTCCAATCCGATATGGGAAGGACATTTTTTATTGAGGGAGATGGCAAAAAATTTAGTAAAAAACGAAAACTGCTTATGTGGCTATACTATAAAGAACTTATTTCTTCTCAACTTCTTAATATCTACATTGACAAAATATTGCCAGGATATTTATATAAAGAGATGTCAAGTAACAAATTTAAAATAAGATTTTGGTTTCTAACATGACATGAAAAATAGAGAATTTAGTCAAACTAGGAACAAAAGGTCATCTTCTTGCAATGGGATGGAACTCCAACGGAAAGTGTACCAATTGACACAACACAGGGGCTGGTCATGCCCTCGGCACTGGCATCAAAATGTCCTGAATGAAACCAGCACTTAGCAACCGCCTCTGGTTGTCATGGAGACTGGATAATGGAGGAAGGGGAAGTGTAGTAGGTTTGATAACTGATGGACCAGATAAAGATGACATAGAAGGAACCAGGGGAAAGAACTAAAAACTAAAATATGCATTAGGATATCATAGAGGGAAAGTACACAGGATCACCATTTTATTTGTTACTTGTTAGCATACAATAATAATGAATTAGCATTCGTGAGAACATATCAACAGTCTATCAAATAGTTAAAAAGCACAAGGAGAGAAAGTAACTATAATATAGTTTAGAAATACATTTATAAAACCTTATGCTCTACTTTCTATTAACGGCAAACCCAAGAAAATCTAAAGTTAAGAGCTCACAGTATTCCAGACTGAGAAGAGAGAAGTATTTCAAAACAAACACACACATCTGAACCATTTGTCTGCCTTCCCCTAACTCTGATCTACTAAACAAACAGGCAGGTGTCACAGCTACAGGTCAAGATTCCTGCTTGTTCGTAAGAATTTGCCACATGAGATAGATCAAGAAATGGGAGAGGAGATATGCACATTCAAGATTTAGAAAACTAACACAAAGGATTAATTCAGCAGGGACAGATCAGATATTACAAATATAAACATGTTGCAAACTTACAGCTAAAGACTTTAAGTCCTATGTATTCAGGTATTTATTAAGATATATTTTAACTCATATGTATTCAGATTATAATATACGTATCTTTTGAGGAGATCTCTGCCAACTAGAGGAAGGGGCATGTGTAGACCTGTTCGAAAACAGATACCTGGGGGCGCCTGGGAGGCTCAGTCAGCTAAGTGTCTGCTTCAGCTCAGGTCATGATCCCGGGGTCCTGGGATCGAGTCCCACATCGGGCTCCCTGTTCAGCAGGGAGGCTGTTTCTCCCTCTGACCCTCCCCCTTCTTGTGCTCTCTCTCTCACTCTCTCTCCCAAATAAATAAAATCTTAAAAAAAAACAAAACCACAACACAGCTACCTCTTGGACATTCCTTAGATTATCCATATGTAACTCATCCACTTTCTGGGTGATCTGTGGACTAATCTCTGATGGGCTTCCTTAGTGTCCGGCCATCTCCAGACTATCTATGTCAATTCCCCAGATAGTGTGGGTTTTCAGAGAATAAAAATGTATTTTAATTAAGTGAAGCAAAACACAAATAGGAAGGTAAATGTTCAATTTGTCCAATGATTCAGCAAATGTCTGTAGAACGCCCACCATAGTCCTGCCATGGTGCCAGGTCCTGGCTGTACAGTAGCGAACAAAAGCAAGGCCTGTCCCCTGCTATCAAGAGCTGTTAATTTTTCTAGAAAGAAAAATGAATAAGAAAAAAGGAAACAACTAACAAATTAATCACTATGAAAAGATATAAACAAACAGGACAAAGAAATGGAGTAAAAGTGGAGGACCCCACTTAAAACAGTGAGGCAAGGTTTCTCACAGTTGTGGAGCTGACATTAAGCTGAGATCTAAAGACAGAGAGAGAGGCCGCACCGACCCAGAGAGGCAGTCTTCCAGGAAGAGGAAACCGAATACGCAGTTGAACTGTGCGTCTGTTGGCAAGTTTTAAAACCAAACAAAGGTCAGAGGGCAGGGGCAAAAGGAGAACAAGACAAGAACAGGAAGAAGGCAAAGGCCAGTTTATACAGAGTCTTGTTGGCCACGGGAGGTTTTGAGCAGCACAGAACTAAGATGTGACTTTTTAATTAAAAGATATTCTGTCTGCTAGCAGCCCAGACCAGCAAGGCAAATGCAGTGGTCCAGGCAAGAGAGGATGGTGAGTGGTTCAGACCTGAGTGGCTGAGGTGGAGCTGAAGACCAGTTGGTAGATTTGAGATATATGATGGAGGGGCTAACAACAGTTATTGATATATTATCTATTAAAAGAAATGCATCTATTAATGAATACTTACAAATCAAAAAGATGTGTGTCCATGTAAATCACAGGCACATCAAATAAACCATTTGGGTTTTTTTTTTTAATTGTTGTCTTAACATTTTTTCTCAATTTTACTTAATTTTTTAAAAGATTTTATTTATTTATTTGAGAGAGAGAGAGAGAGAGTGTGCATCAGCTGGGGGAGGGGCAGAGGGAGAGGGAGAGGGAGAAGCAGACTCCCCACTGAGCAGGGAGCCCTATGTGGGGCTCAATCCCAGGACCTGAGATCATGACCTGAGCTGAAGGCAGATGCTTAACTGACTGAACCACTCAGGCGCCCCTCCTCAATTTTATTTTAATCATTTCATGGAATCACAGTTCCATAATTACAAAACTGGACGGCACCTTAGAAATCATCTTGGTTAAAAAAAACAACAAACCAACACACACCTATTTTATGAGGAGCAGCAACTTTCCATGGAGAAGTGGAGTAAAAGTAAATCCCTGGGGAGGACTTAGTCAAAAGAGATCAGCATGCAAGTTCTGGGACTCCACTGTTACATCCTGATGTACCCACGCAGAGCTCCCGATCTACTCCAACTATTGTTCGGGTAAGAAAACTGAGGGCCGGGGGTGGTTCGAGATGTGCCGACATCCACGTGGGCAAGAACTGATCATATGTTAAGTGAAAGGCACCTCCTATACTCCCACAGCTTCAATTATCATCCATATGATGCTCACTTTAAAATTCACGTCTACAGCCTTGACATTTCCCTTGAGCTACTCAGCTCTACATCTAACTGCTTACGTGTCTCCAGTGGGACGCTGCAGAGCGCCTCAAACTCACTATGTTCGAAACAGAGCTCACGACAAACCAAACCTTCTTGTCTTCTAGTATATCCCGTATCAGAAAATGGTGTCATCTCATTTTGTTTCTCATAGTCCATAGAATGAGATGACGACTGAGGGCTTCAGAGGGGAGAGGGGTGGGGGATTGGGATAGACTGGGATGGGTAGTAAGGAGGGCACGTATTGCATTGCACTGGGTGTTATACGCAACTAATGAAGCATCGAACTTTACATCGGAAACCAGGGATGTACTGTATGGTGACTAACATAAGGTAATAAAAAAAAATTAANTTATACGCAACTAATGAAGCATCGAACTTTACATCGGAAACCAGGGATGTACTGTATGGTGACTAACATAATGTAATAAAAAAAAAATTAAAAAAAAAAGAAAAGAAAACGGCGTCATCATCCATCCTTTCACGCAAGTCAGAAAAGTAGGTGTCATCTTGGAAACCTCCTTTTCCCTTGCTCTTGCATTCAATGTAGATAGATACTGTCTCATCAATATCTTCCACTTACTTCTAGTCATCTTCACCACCTCCTCCTTACAGTTACCAATTTGTTCTACATTGTAGTCAAAGTAATGATTCAAAATACTAATCTGGTCACACATATCCTTCTGAGCCCCAGCACCTGTCGTATTTTGGCTGAAGAGCCAAATCCTCAGAAATAGCTTACCCCTGCACTGTGCTCCCTTTTGCTGTGTTCCAGCCACAATATGATCTCTCAATTTTCAAACATGTCCCATCCCCTCCTGCTACCTCTGCATATGCTCTACCCCTTCCCTGTAATCCCCTCCCTTTGCCCTCTTGTGTGCTCCATTTATGTTCCACTCACCCTTCAAATCTCAGGGCGGGTAACAGTTTCCTGAGTGAGTCCTATCTCAGTGGTGACTTTACATCTATTTCTATGATCATGTCACCTACAGGCCTTGTAAGATTATAAGCTCCTCAAGGTATGGGACCTTTCTCTGGATTTGCTTACTTTTGTATTCTCAGCATTTAGCAAAATGTCTCATGCCTCTAGGCACTCCATTAATACTTGTTCATGAAACTGTTTTATCAACTTCTTCCTGGGCAAACTTTTGGCAAAATAGCTGTATTTCTGCCCATTACAGTTTATTGCTCTCATTGCCAAGTAAAAGACAGGCACCTCCCTGTCTGACATGTGAATTACAAAAATATTATCCTAAAGTTTATCCTGGACCAATTAATTTCTATATTTTAACATTCAAATGTCAGGCACTACCAGCCCTTTTACTTCTGTTCAAAAAGAATAGTCAAAAGTGAAAGTGCCTTCTAGAAGCCTCACTTAATGAAAAATAGTTCATTCAGCCTTTGGGAAGATTATAAACAAGGCCCTCCCTAAAACAGTGGTCAGGAAGCAGCAAGAGAAGAGCCAACTCTACCACTGAAAACAAGTGTGGTCAGTTTGCATTTGTGCACAGAGAACACCGTTTTGGGCACCGGGAAACAGAAGAACACACTAGAGCATACAAACAGATCTATGGACATCCAATACAAAATCAACAGTAAGTAACTAGTCTAGGCTCTGTAATTAAGCACAAGCGAAAAATTCAGAATGCCCAGAGGCAATAGGATTATGCAGGAACTCATCACAGAGAAGAAAAGTTTTGAACAAAGGCAAAAAAAAAAAATGGTCTCATGTGGAGGAGAAAGAAAGGCATTCTGCATGAGAGTGGAAAGGGTTTGCAATGCAGATGCCAAGAAAGAGCAGAGAGCAATGGTAAATAAATCCTTGACTTGACCGAAACTGAGAATTTGGTACAGCAGGGAACAGACCATGAAAGCAGAAAGATAAAGTAGCTGGTGTGAACAACTGGTAAAAGGCTTCAATGTATATAATTAGACAATGGAACTAGACGAGAGAGCACTTACACGGAAGAGAAAGGATCCAGGGACACTGAGATGGTGAGAATTTATACTCGGCAATTACAGATCTTGGTTCACGGTGAACCATGTGAGACAGTCCTTCCGAAAACTGACTTAAGACCCCAGCACTGGCATGCTTTGATGTATGCACGGGCTCCGCAGGATACTGAGAGAATGCGAGAAGGATGAGATGGGGAAGGTCCAGAGATGAAACGAGATCTTCCTCTTTTTTTTTTTTAGATTAAAAAAATTTTTCATTAAGTCATCTCTATGCCCAACATGGGGCTTAAACTCAGAACTCCAAGATCAAGAGTCACATGTTCAACCAATTGAGCCAGCCAGGCGCCCGGAAACGAGATAGCCTTAAAGAGATGGCAGAATTGAAACCTGCATGCCTCTTCAACCAGACTGTCCTTCCTAGGAGTCTGCTTCTTCCTAACTGAACACACAGTTAACTGCATTTATGCCGTTCGTTCTTCTGCACACCCCTTCACGGCATCCAGTATAGCGATATTTTGCCAAACATCAGGCTTTTAGTGAATAACCACTGAATGCATAAAACATAAACAAGCAGGGGGAATCAAAGAGATTCCCTGACATACAGTGAAAGGGTAGTTATGATGTTCCACCTAACGAATGAAATAGCTACTAAGTCATGTGAGTTCAACCTCCGCTTTCGGAGACCAGGAGAGTCAATTTTCGGGCGTCTGGGCTGAGCAGCGGGGGACTTCACAGGAACTCTCACTATAAGCTCGCCAAGGCGGGCTCCAGGCGAGGGAACGCAGCCGAAAAGAACACGAAATGTTTATGTGTGCACGGGCTTCTTCAAAGTCGTAGGAGCAGGAAAACACGGGAGCCCCGTGTAAAGAGGAACAGCAGTCACTTCAGCAAGTTGGTGGGGTTTTTTTTCTCGGCAGAAGGAAAAAAAACAAAAACCTGTACACTTTCCCTGGCAGCCAGGATTTGGTCCTCTGACCTACTTGCGAGCTGTCATCAGCCACTAGGAAGCCTCACTGGATTTCTAACTGCAATCTCACTGAAGTCAAAAGCGTGGCATGCATATTGGCAGCTCTTTCGCTCAGATGCCGGGAGGAGGCATTAGTTGTGACATCCCCATTCAGTGGTCTTGCAGCCCCACTGTTAGAACACGGCCACCCTGATGGAAGAAAGGCTTGAGAAACTATTTGGATGTTAATTTTGTAAGAATGGCTTATAAACCTCAACCCATTTTTCCCTGGACAGCGCACTGGTGGGCTCCGGGTACCCCAACATAATTACTGGCTATGAACTTGCTCTCGCCAGAAGAGAAGTTTGCTCTAAACAGGAAATAAAGGTAGCAATGATAATAACAACAGAAACAACAGCAGTTAACCCACGTGAATTTAACGTAAATACAAACACACCACACTTGCTTGTAGCATTTCTTTAGGTATTGGACAGAGCTCTTCACTGTTACAAGGTCAACATGCTTTTTCAGGAAAAGGGATAATTATAGCAAGCACTTGTATAGTGGTCATTGTATGCCAGTCACTGTTCCAAGTGACTTCCATGTATTAACATATTTTAACGCATTTAATTGTCACATTAGTTCCGAGAGGTAGGTATTATTTTTGTTAATATATAATAATACACAACATAATTATGGCTCTTAACATAATTATGGATTGAATGCCATTAAAGTAAAAATGTGAAACAACTGTACAGATTTCTAAGCATAAATCTTTGGCCAACATATTTGAAGAAGTATGTGCTACAACAAAATAAAACGGCAACAAGTAACACATACCTGAGAGATTACTGAAATCAGTTAAGTTTCTCTCCTCTGCTCATATCCTGGCCTAAGCAGAATTCTGTCTTTGCAACAGAGTGTAGGCAAAGAACACAATAACCATAAGTTCTTTTTACAAATAGAAATACCAATAAGAATTTAAGGGCAAATATCAAAATTAGCCCAAATACATACATGGGGGATAGTTAGAAATAATAAGTACCTAGGCCCACTGAGAATTTATTTTCCAGAGGAAAAGTAGAAGCTTTTCTTTTTTTTTTATTTTAATGATTTTTTTAAATTATATTATGTTAATCACCATACAGTACATCCCCGGATTCCGATGTAAAGTTCAATGCTTCATTAGTTGCGTATAACACCCAGTGCACCATGCAATACGTGCCCTCCTTACTACCCATCACCAGTCTATCCCATTCCCCCACCCCCTCCCCTCTGAAGTCTTCAGTTTGTTTCTCATAGTCCATAGTCTCTCATGTTTCATTCCCCCTTCTGATTACCCCCCTTTTCTTTATCCCTTTCTTCCCCTACCGATCATCCTAGTTCTTATGTTCCATAGATGAGAGAAATCATATGATAATTGTCTTTCTCTGCTTGACTTATTTCACTTAGCATTATCTCCTCCAGTGCCGTCCATGTTGCAGCAAATGTTGAGAACTCGTTCTTTCTGATAGCTGAGTAATATTCCATTGTATATATGGACCACAGCTAGTAGAAGCTTTTCTATTTGAAACTCTCTAGAGGATTTTCTAAGGCCGGGCTAATTATCTAAGGAAAATTTATAACCTGGTTGCTGTTTTCCTACAATACACTATACTATCCTTTCCAGATAGATATATTCTGAGGCTCATGGGCCAATTTGGAGGAGAAGGGAGCAACTTACAATGCCAGAGGAATCCTGGCTCTGCGAATATGTAAAAGAAGTTTGCTATAAAGCAAAAATCATCCACCAAGTTTCAACTTGCCTGGACAAGTGAACAATAAGGATATCCCAGGGGCTAGAGAGCAGAAGAGGAAAAAAGATCCATTTTGTTCTCCAGAACGTCTCTAAGAATGTATCGTTGTGAAAGCAGTTACTGCCCCACTTCCATTTTTCATTAATTCAATTACAACTGGAAAACATAAGCTGTACTCACTGCCCAAACCAACATTTCTAAATCCTTTCCCAATAACACTCTCGGTTGCATTTGGTACAAAACTTGACTTTTGTACAATGTTCTATATTTAGCATGATCACAGGATTTCTCATCCAAACTAGACAACTTCTAGGAATGAAAGAGGGTGTTAGCAGTAATTATGCCAAGGCTACGGATATGAGTAGGCACTGTCTGGGGAAAGCCGGCATGCGTGCCTGTTCTCTCCAGCCCCAAGATGCTAGCACACCATTGTCCTTCCCCAACAGCCCACGTTTACTCTGAGCTTTCACCTCCCTTGCCTCCCACGTAAACAGAACTCATTGTCAATACTGCCCTCACTCAAGGGAAGAAGATCTGAATCGAATACGTGTTCAGCCATCTACTATGTAATCTGGGGCAAGTTATTCCATCTCTTTGCGAATCTGTGTTCTGGGATGCTGGAGCATTGAACTTTATCTCTGTCACTTGTTTTCTCTGCTTTCTTCGGCAATTTATTTAGTATTTCTAAAAAATACGTTCCTCAGCCACAAAATGAGGGAAATAATGCTACCTCCTGGGTTTTGGGAAAGAATGTACACAGTAATGACCTCCAGTGACTGTTAACCACACGTGGTCCTATGTACGTCATGTTTACTATCTCAATCAGGTTTTCAAACTCAGCAAATTTAAACCATAGACTATCACTAACCTGACAGCTCCCTATTTTTCTAGCCTTGCTTTCTGCTTTGCACGTTACTTTGGCAACAACAAACAAGCTTTATAGAACCACCAGCCCTCTGCCCCTCATTGCTCAACTTTGTGCCTTGATATCATACTCTGTGGTAGAAATGCCTGTTGCCCTTAGATGCCTCCTGTTCATGTTGTAAGATTCAACTCACCTTCATTTCCTGCAGAGAATTTGACTCCTTCCAAGCTGAGCTGGGTTTCCCTCTCTGACCTTTATAAATAGCTAGGCATATTCCTGTAATGACACTTTTATATGCCCAAAGGTGTTATAACATGGTGTCATAAGCAATCATCTTCCCAACCAAAGTTCAAGTTCTTTGATGTTTGTACTTCATCTTTGTATTCCTAGAGTACAGGGCACACAGCGGGCTCAGTAAGTTTTCTACTGAATAAATGACTGAGTGGGCCAGTCATATATTACTTCTGCAGCGCTCAAAGCACTCAACATAATGTTACACATACAGTGACGACTCAGTAAACACTTAGCGGCTCATAAATTATCGGACTCTAGCGTATCAATGAAAAGACAACATTTCATGTGAAAAAACTAGTACTTTGGGAGTCAAGTATTCTTTCCAAGTGAGTGGTAATGCTTTTCCCAGGCTACCTGAAAAAATACACTGAGTTAGAGAGGTAATTTAAGAACTGACTGCAGGTCCCTATCTATGAGAAAGTAAGGGACACTGCTGAATAATTAAAAGCTGTATTAGAATTTGTGGTAAGGGGCGCCTGGGTGGCACAGCGGTTAAGCGTCTGCCTTCGGCTCAGGGCGTGATCCCGGCGTTGTGGGATCGAGCCCCACATCAGGCTCCTCTGCTGGGAGCCTGCTTCTTCCTCTCCCACTCCCCCTGCTTGTGTTCCCTCTCTCGCTGGCTGTCTCTATCTCTGTCAAATAAATAAATAAATAAAATCTTTAAAAAAAAAAAGAATTTGTGGTAAAAACACATCCACAGGAGAAATGATAACGTATACATTATAAAAAGGCAAGATTCCTGCCCACATAAAAGTCTACCTGCTACAATCCCATGAGACATAATTCTTTCCAGTGCTCAAACACTTAGAGAGACATATTAATACGACTCCCTAGTACCCAGATCATCATCAGGGAACGACTTGTGCCCTCAGAAAATAATGCCCTTCTTGTGCAGGGTGTAGGATGTATTACCCCCATCGGATTTATTCTCTATATTATTGTACAGCGAACACCCATCTTTAAATCCCCTTAGAAGGCTTGTGAGTGAACTCAGCATATTTTCCAGTGAGCTTATAAGAGCTATGAGAAATAAAAAACAGTATCCAATATTTCATTTTTAAAGAAAGTGACAATCACAGAAAGGGAAACATTTAATCTAATGAGACTGATCTGATAGTAAGAAGGTAGTAAATTGCTCAGTCTGTTGGTACATTATCAACTCTTTCTGGTCACTGGGGTAACATTCCGAATACTGGACTAAAATAGGTAATTTACTGAATGGTACCCTAACGGCCAGAAAGAGTTAATGTGGTAATCAAAAATGAGCAATTTACTTCTCATCAACTAATCAAGCTCAGTAAAATTTTTATTAAAATGCCTCTGATACTGTTCAACTGAAATTTTAATTGAAAAACTGGAAGCCATTTAGCTGAAAATACGGTAGGATGGATATTACAACCGATTAATCCAAGAAAAGTAATGGCACAGCTAACTGAAGAAAGACAATAATAAAACAACAACTATCACTGCAATTATTAGCACCAATACCAATGCCACCACTATTACTGAATGTCTGTTATGTGCCAGTCACCACCCCGGGTATTGTGTATATCTCAATCTTCAAAATGGTGGGTTTTATTAAAAGAAAAGGAGGTATAAAGAGGTGACAAGTAGCTGAGCCTTAACTAGAAGCCAGGTTTGTCACATATCCCAATCTATGGTTACTTTATTACATGCCAGATTGCTTTCCAATATACAAAGACAACAATTTTAGCTTATTAGCTCTCTGAATGATCTGGAATAGGCTGGAAACATTTTATTACTCAAATGTCCATTCCAGAGAAATTCTGATTAGGCTTAGTACCAACAAGCTTATATTTTTCCTGGGCTTTGTCCCATATGCCAAAAAAAAGAGTTAACACAGCAGGCCTGGGATGGCTACCCTTAGAAAGGGCTGCTCAGGTGGTTGGCCCTTGCCTGGCATCTGGGAAGTGAGATTTCGGAAGAGTTCCCAGCATTCCCAGACTGAAAAGAGTGGTTTACTGTGCTGAAACTGTTTTATATGAGCAGTGTGGTTTATACTGCATACCTGGCTTTCCTTCTGTGAGTCCGCAATTTTGGTACATGCTGGGCCAGGAGTGCCTACATGACTAGCCCCCAATAAGTCTTGAACATGAAGTCTCTTGTGAGCTTCCCTGGTAGACATTTCCCATGTGTTGTCATAAACTTATCGCTATAGAAATGTGTGTCCTGTGTGCCTCCACTAGGAGAGAACTCCTGGGATCTCATGCCTGATTTCCTCTGGACTTCACCCCAAGTGCCTTATCCCTTTGCTGATTTTGCTTTGGATCCTTTCACTGTAACATATCTCAGCTATGGAGATGTCTATATACTGAGTCCTGTCAGTCCTCCTGGAAAGTCATCTAATCTAGAAGTGGTCCAGGGGACCCCTGACACAGTCTTTTACTCTGTGGTCACTGTAAACATAAATAATAGCACGGTCTTTATAAAAGGTGCAAAGCCAAGATTTGCAGCACATCTAGAGACAGCAATGGTTCAGGTCCTCAGGATCTACAAATTTCAGCATTTTAACTTCATTCCGTGGCCCATTTTCTATCTCTATTACTGTCTTTTTATTTGCTTTTGGACCTAATATTTTGGTAGCTAAAAATAATTTTAGTTATTTATAATAATAAAATAATAGCTAACATTTCCTATTGGATGTCTCAGAAGACTTCCCCTTGACATACTTTCCTCCCTTGGTTCCCTGTTAGCACAGTGTCCCTGTTTCCTTCTTACGCCATCCCCATTCCTGGCCAGGTCACCTCTATCCCCTCGTAGGCCTTGGTTCCAAGATCACTTTTTTCTCTCCTACTTCTACTCTCTCCATAAATGTTCTCATCTGGTCCAACTGCTTCAGAAAATTCTCCCTTCAGCTCCAGATTACAGTTCACCTGTCCATTTGCCATCTCCCTTGGGTCTCTAATACATATCTGAAACTTGGTAAGTCCAAATCAGTCCCAACTCCATGATTTCCCCATCCCACTCCCATACTACCTTGTGGTCCGCCAGTCTTCCCTATCTCAGGAAATGGTACCAACTGCCACTGGTACGCAAGCAAAGACTCTGGGACACATTCCTGACTCTCCTTTCCCTCAACCCCCCCCCCCAGGGAATCCACAAGCAAGTCCTGTCAGTTGTATCTCCAACACAGATCCACTTCTCTACATCTACACGTTGGACTAGTGGCTCTCAGTGGGGGAGGGGGAGCACTTCTGCCCCTCAGGGCACATAGGACAATGTCTGGAGATATTTTTGATTGTCATGACTAGGAGGATAGGTGGAGGTCAGAGATGCTGTTAAACATCCTACAATGCACAGGACAACCCCCCACAATAAGTACAGTGTGGCCCAAAATGTCAAGAGTGCTAAGGTTGACGATCCCTGCTGGAAACTAAGCAGTACAGACCGCTGCCACACTTACTTGCTTCGCTTTTAATCGATGCTTCTGTGTCTATTTTACATATCCTTCTGGACTGCCATTGATCCTGTCTGGAACAGGAGAGTATAAGTAAAGTTGAGAACTATCAACAGGGAAAGGGCAAGCTGAACCAAAATCTACAGTGTTTCAAAGCTATACACGGGGGAGGTAGCCTGTTGAAAAAGTGTGACATGCATAAAACTTAGAGACTGCTTCAGTGACCAAAAGAAGACAATGCCATCCTAGTTCCTCTGAATAACATTTTTTGCCACATGGACCAAAAAAAAAAAA
Organism: Ailuropoda melanoleuca; assembly: GCF_002007445.2. Taxonomy (NCBI): domain Eukaryota; kingdom Metazoa; phylum Chordata; class Mammalia; order Carnivora; family Ursidae; genus Ailuropoda; species Ailuropoda melanoleuca. The sequence goes on along the minus strand of NC_048235.1, from coordinate 11,510,302 downwards.
AAAGTTAGAAAAAATATCACTAATCTGATATGAGTAAGTTTGTGAACAGGCTGTGACACCAGCCACATGTGTTACTTTAAAAAGAGGACATCTCTCACTGACCAATCTGAAGTTCCCACTTCTCTTAAGAAGTAATTTTCCTTTACTGGTTGATATTAGGATATCTTGCTTACATACATGCCAAACTAAACACCTAAAACAAATTAATCAACTAAAATCCTACTGATACATAGGATAGAGCAAAGGCTGAAAACGACGTTTGTCTCTCACTGCAGTCTAATTTAGATCAGGCAACTGTGCAGATGTTTACTTTTGCACTTTTCACAGTGTAGGGTAACTGTTGACTCACTCTGCTCCCCGGTTATGCAAGATGACGCGAGCATGGGGTCAGTGGCAAACTTGGATTTGTAGCCAGGAAACTTTGGCCCATAAATTGGGGCTGAACAAATATTTATTAAATATTTGAACACATATATGAATACACAAAGAAACGCACAAATGTACAGATGAATATGAGGGCACTGCTCAAAGCTAATGGCAGAAGAAAGGTCTGTATGCCCTCGGTACGCTCTCGGCTCCTGAAGCAAATGGAATGGATTGGGAAAAACTTATATGACTCTAGGACAAAGGGATGAGGAACGAAACAGGACCCAAAAACTCCTCCCGGGTCCAGAGCCCTAGATAAACATGAAAAGTTAGTGGGGCAGAGCAGAGCAAAGGCCTGTCTTCCCAAAATGTGTGTCTGTATTACGCTCTCACAAATTCCCGAGTAATAAGAAAGTTATTGCTTAATAACAGGTCTGTTGGGCGATTTTTACATACTCAGAAGCACATGAGACTTACCCATAAAACACAAAATAAGCCATAAAGAAAATCCTTTGAGGACAGAGTGATAGTTAAATTTTGGTTCGTTTTGGGGTTCTTCTCCAGAACACCAGTTTTCTAGTGTTCTTCTTCATGCCTTCCAATCCTTTCAAGTTCAATTGCTGCACTGACCTCAATATGTCATGTGTTTCCCCCTTCCACACGAAAACACGAGGAACTGGAACCTACCCTGAAATCACTCCAGAACTATGGGAATGGAAATTGGCAAGCTCAGGAGCCAAGGTGAGTTTCAGTTGCAAGCACAGCAATCACAAAAAAAACATCACTGGAGCTAAACACTGATGCAGTTAAGCAGTGCACAATCATGCACTAAGTACTCAGGGTACAGAGAGATATGAGTGCCAGACAGCTGTGATCCAAGTAAAATCCTTCAAGGAATCTAACTTCACAATCTGAATGATTCATATTGTGATGAAATTGGTTTTAGCATTAACACAGCATTTCCCATAATAAACTATTGTTGTAATAAAAGAAACATTTTGGCATGAATAAATGGGACCCCCATTTGTCCTTACCTTCTGGATTAAGGTCTTTGCTCAAAACAAGTAGTTCTTTCTCCCCTACCCCCTACACAAATAAATCAAAGAAAATGTTTGTTTTTTTCTTCAGAATTTTGTCATTTTGTTAAAAGGCTTACAATACTTCTATAATTTCCTTTCTTGAAACCATCCTAGAAGCAGGCACTGGAGAAACCCCTGTGGGCTACAGAGAATATGACATGAGATGGGGACTAGGAGTTTTCAAATCCTGCTAAGTTTTAAAGATGGGGACTAGGAGTTTTCAAATCTTGCTAAGTTTTAAAGATTCACTGTCAACACAAAAATATAGGAAACTAGGGTTGGAAGAAATCTTGAAATATCCTTGGCCTAACTCCTTATATATAAGGTAAGATATCAAAGTTTAGAGACTTCAAACAACCTATCCCAAATCATACAACTACTCCATTTCCTCTGTGATGTCACGGATTGCAACCTCAATCAACCATTTAATTACATCTTGTATGGAGCAAAATGCTACATTACACGTACATAGCTCTTTTCTTTTTTTAAATCCCAACAGGTAATAGCTCCCCTTAACCTACATAATTAAATGCCATCTTTCGCACTGGTAACAAAATCACAAGGCTTCTCCTCATTTAAAGCCTAATGATAGCCCTGAATCACTTCTGATCACCTGTAATTAGGCATAACGCACAGTGACAAACAAGCCACAATTTACTCTTCAACCAGCAAGCGTCTTTTGACGTCAATTAAAAAAAAACACCGCCATTTCAGAAAGTTAAAACAAAACAGAAATATTTTTTCAAAATTGAAGGAAATAATGCAGGTAATGGCAAAGAGAGGACAAGTGGTTTCCTGGGGTGCCTACAGGGCTGTTGGCTGAGCATCTGCCTTCAGCTCAGGTCGTGATCTCAGGGTCCTGGGATCGAGTCCTGCATTGGGGGGGGGTCCCTGCTCAGCAGGGAGTCTGCTTCCCCTCTCCCTCTCTCCCCCTGCTCTTCCTCTCTCTCTCTCAAATAAGTAAATAAAAATATAATCTTAAAAAAAAAGTGGTTTCCTAACCTTGTATTCCACTGTTAACTGCTCTTGACTCCTTTAATTGAAATACCTGCTTTCAAATCTAACGCTATAAGACAATTTATTTTATCTCTAAAGAAAAACAATATAATTATCCAAATTTCATTTGTCAGAATGTATTATACACACCAGCAAATTTCACATACTATTAGGAGCTCAGGAAAAGTCAAAGAACTCAAGGAGGAGGAAAAAGGGCTAATTAGTCTCAAGAAGATAAAAGACAAGTTACCATTTCACCCGTTTTATACATAGGAGTGATTATAAAGTCAGGACCACCCTCAGATAGATCACTGTCTGAAGATGAATTAAATGCAGCCCAACACGTCAGCAAAAGCATGGCAACTCTCGGTATGTTCCATGAATAAAGATGTATTGCCATGTTGCCAAGTTAGAAAGTAAAATGGTTAAGAGCAATGCACAGCAACTGAGGCTTCCTGGTAAAACCTTCATCCAAGTGCTCACTGTGAGAGGCTGGGGATGGAAAGGCGAACAAGACAGTCACAGCTCTACCTTCATGGAGTTTCCATTACAGTGAGGGTGCAGACACTAAATAAAATGATATTCTTCCTTCCCACTCTTTCCTTTATTGATGTCACCTCTTGTAACTAGACTGCGTTAACAACCATGTCGGGTATGAGTTCCCAGTCGAGGAAGGAGAGAGAGTTGTATGGTTGACTCAGGCAAAAGGAAAGTGAAAAGCGAAGGGGGCATGCAAACAATGGGACTGACTGGACAGAGCTACTGAAGAGATCAGAATCCACAGTGGCAGGGGCGCCTGGGTGGCTCAGTCGGTGAAGCACCTGCCTTCGGGTCAGGTCATGATCCCAGGGTCCTGGGATCGAGCCCCGCACCTGGTTCCGGGCTCCACGGGGAGCCTGCCTCTTCCTCTGCCTGCCGTTCCCCCTGCTTGTGCGCTCTTTGTCAAATAAATAAAACCCTAAAAAAAAAAAGAAAGAAAGAAAGAAACCATAGTGGCTTGTGCCAGAGATGGTCAGAGATGGCCTCTGCCAAGTGGACTGACACACCAGGAAGGGCAGGCATGATAGGAGTAGGTGTGTCAGGTGCTGAAAATGGTGGAAAATAAGCCAAATCAATCATGAGTCATTCCATGTTTTTCCTGATTACGTCCTCTCATTTGGTTTCAACATTTTCCATATTTTTTTTTTTATCAAAATGTCCTCATTTATTTGGAAGTCCTGCTGGCTTCGCCACCCAAGCAGGACTGTTAATGGACAAAGACTGAGTAACGTTGGACCTAGAAGCTTCTGTAGGAAGGTGGGGACACAGTGAATTACAAGCAGGGAGGCACAGAAGATTGGCACGAGGTGTAGAACCCTTCCAGGTACAGAAATTCCGATATAACTGAAGCAAGGCAGATGTTAGTGGCATGTGGATAACAGTACGGTTCTACACGACTTTGTCGCAGTATTCTGGCTTTATCCAAACAGATATGCTTTGCTGCATAAGAAACTGATTTTTTAAAAAGCAGAAAATACAAAGGAGAGAAAGCATCGTGTAACGGAAAGTGGCTGCTCCTTGAAGTTAGCCAGGCGACAAATTCTGTTTTGGCAGCTTAAATTATTATATTACCCTGGGCAAATAATCTAACTCATCCCTTTAAGCCTCCATATTCTAATCTGTAAAACNGATTTTTTAAAAAGCAGAAAATACAAAGGAGAGAAAGCATCGTGTAACGGAAAGTGGCTGCTCCTTGAAGTTTGCCAGGCGACAAATTCTGTGTTTTGGCAGCTTAAATTATTATATTACCCTGGGCAAATAATCTAACTCATCCGTCTAAGCCTCCATATTCTAATCTGTAAAACTGGAGCAATAATGCATATCCAGGGGCGCCTGGGTGGCTCAGCTGTTAAGCATCTGCCTTCGGCCCAGCGTGTGATCCCAGGGTCTTGGGATCGAGCTCCGCATCGGGCTCCCTGCTCTGCTGGGAGCCTGCATCTTCCTCTCCCACTCCCCCTGCTTGTGTTCCCTCTCTCACTGGCTGTGTCTCTCTCTGTCAAATAAATTTAAAAAATCTTTNCCTGCTTCTTCCTCTCCCACTCCCCCTGCTTGTGTTCCCTCTCTCACTGGCTGTGTCTCTGTCAAATAAATTTAAAAAATCTTTAAAAAAAATGCATATTCAACAGCATGGCTGTGATGATTAACTTCATGTCCGGAACCAGTAGCTACTATAGTTTCTGTTTTTGTTTTCAATGTTAAAATCCCATCTTTAATATATTACGGGGGTCTGCTTTTTAAAGGAACCCCAAGGCCGGTTCTTTTGCAAATCTTTGGACCACCACCTTTGCTCTTCACTCAAGTCAGAAGCAGAGTCAAGGAGTGGGTAGTTCAGGGTCCAGTAGTAACGGATCTAGAGTCCCTCCTTATGTGACTATGTAAATTATAGAGCTTCTCCTGGGTCCTGGGTTTTGGTTTGTTTGTTTGTATGTATGTAATCTGATTCCCTCTTGTTTTACAAAGCTAGGACTCTAAGTATATACTGGCTTGGTTTTAAATGACATTCAACAGTATGGAGGTGTACTCTTTATTCTGAATTAATCCGAAAGACATTATTCTGGCTCTCAAAGAAAGATTTTAGACATCACCATTTGAAATGATAACATATGCAAGTCTTTGGCAAAATAATAAATGACGTAATTTGACGTCTGCTTCCCTGTTATGGTCACGCTCTTCCTCTTGTCTAAATAAACCTAAATAATTACTGCCTCTTAACCAACTGAACAAAAGCAGTAGGAAGAAAGTACCTGACAGGGACTGCAGGAACACTTCGATTTCTAGGTGTTCTAGTTATTTTTATTTCTACGGCAAATTCTTCCCTCTAAACTGGTTACTGTCCCGTGCAGGTTATAATGTGAATGAGGAAAGTAATACTCTCTAGAATATTTACGTGATACCATAAAAGAAAGTAAGAAAGCAAAATGCTTTATTTCTATTCTCTCCAAATATCCAGTCTGGTTCTCACTATAAGAATTATTTTTATGGATGAAAGTAGGGAGTGTTGGCTCCATGCAAGCGTGCTGTCAATGATGCAAAGAAAAAGCTTCAACCGCAACCAAAGCCAATCACAAGAGACATGGAAAGATACACTGTTACAAACACAAATATTTTCAGAACGTCCAAAATTTCCTCTTGGGTAAAAAAAATTGCCATAATTTTAATACTTCAATCAAGAACAAAAGATTGTATTCTGTTAAGTGGTTAAGGTATAGCAATGATGGCAATTATCTTCTCAGTACCCATTAATTTACCATGAAAATAGGGAACAGGAGGTCATCCCACCCGTCATATTGTGCATAAAGGAGCTTTACCTGTTCCAAGGGGTTACAACTCCTTAAGATAAGGGAGGACAAAGCAGCAATAATTACATCGTTGACAGGATGAACACAAAGGAAAAATTGTGAGCCTCAATCCAAATTACAGCCTTGAGATGGGAGCATTCCTCCTATGTGTGTGTAGGTCTGGATTAAGATTGGAAATCTCAATGAAGTCTTACTCAAAATGCCTATAAAAACAGGAAAACAGGCTCAACAAATAAATAATGTAGAATTATTTAAAGTTTATTTCCCCCCTTATGTATAAAATATTCCTAGCGACTAGTTCTTGATAGCTAATCAGAGTTAGAACCTCATAGGAGTCTCTTTTCTAAGTGATTTTTCTAGAGAGGAAGTGAAGACTCTCTTACTTTTGATCTCTGTCTCTTTTGTGCAAAGAGGTCTTTTGTGAACATAGAAGGACAATCCTCACTCTAATCATTCAGAGAGAAAAAAAAGATCAAATCTTCTTAGATCTTAACTTTTGTGATTAAGAATTATTATTATTACCCAGTTCAGAAAACAAACTTAAAAAAAAAATCTTACAGGGGGAGCAGTATTCAGAATACTCCTAATAAGCATTAAAAGGAATAGGGAGTTATTAAAAAGAATAAGTGAATGCATTTAAATATTTTTATGTTATTCATTCAATTAAATAGAAGTGACTATTATGCTTTTAATTACAAGCCTGTTTTATGTTACCGACCCCCCATTTGCTACCCAACCTGTAGGACTTGGCACTGGCATTTCTCTCTCTGTTGGAGACTGCAGCCTTCTGCAGCCAACCTGTGGCGACAGTTATCTCTTAATTAAAACTCTACATGCAAATATAGCGGCATTAAAACGTGCTGGTGCAAAAGCACATACAAAGCATAATTTATAATCCTTATACAATCCTTTTCATCTAATGTTTTCATACCGGCGACAACTACTAGAGCCAGTAGGAAACTTTCCCGGAAGAAAAATCTGCATAGCCAATTCTTTATACATATATATTAAGGGATAAGACAGTATAGATCTTCCTATCGTGATGTCACTTCTCTGAAGAATGGTGAGTTGTGTTTCCCTGTAAGAGATAACACTTTGAAATATGTGAAATGTTCTACAGAGCGCGTGATACTTCCCTTCGTAACTGATGGTGGTGACCCATTTAACCTTGAACTGTGAAATATATTTTCCTAGTTTTAGATACCTCAAGTGCTAATGAACTGTCATTACCTTTCTGATGCAAATCTGAAATAAAAAATGAAAGCCACCTTTAACAGGCTTCTGTACTGTTATTATTTATGTACAGAAGGAGTACATCACTTTGACATATATTTGAACTTGGAGATTTTCTATTATTCCCTAGAAAGCTGAGAGCAAAAAAAAATTCTATAAAGCTGCAGTAGCAAGGGAATTCACCTGGTTATCAATTACCATTAGAAAAAATAATTAGAACTATGGCCCAGGAGAAAAGGAAAGAGCTGATGTATGAATTTCACAGTACTATAATTATTTTTAAGTCATTTTGTTATAAAAATAATAAATCACACACTCTCTAGTAGACACAAGCCTATACTACCTTGTCCAAAACTGATTCATAAAGAGGGAAATTCCTTTCTTGGGGAAAAAGTTTGTGTTTATTTTGAAATGCTAACGTCTGTCGTGCAATAAAAAGGAGCAACAAACTGTCATGCGGACTCATCCACGCGGCAGGAATAATTTAACGTGTAACTTTCTTGAAAAAGTAAGTCTATGAAACAAGCTACCCTCAGCTAAATTCAGAAATGACTACTCCAACTTAGTAATATATATTTTGAAATCAAAACCACATGAAATGTTCTAAGGGTAACACACCTTGACCACACATCTAAGGTAACCAGTCGCCTCTTCACCAAAGAACTGTATATCCTTTGATGGAAGTGAACTTGCTGGTACACAGACTGGATATGCTACCAATGATGGACTGTTTTCTTAATTTTGTTTTCAGAGTGTTTGTTGCTAGAATATAGAAAAACAATTGATTTTTGTATATTGATCTTCAGTCTTATGACCTTGCTCAATTTTTATTAGTTATGGAAAAACTTTTAAAGATTCCTTAAGATCTACACACAAGATCAACAAAGGTTTGTTTCCTTCCCTCCTATCTGCATGCCTATGATTTCTTTTTCTTGCAAACTTCATGCGACAAGAATTGTCTCTAAAGTGGTTATCTATCCCATTCTATATATACTTGGTAATAACTGCAACTGTTAACAGACAAAACCAACTACTACCTGATTCTCTGTCCACCTCTTGAATGTATTCTAGAAAAAAATTGGTACTCAATCCTATAAACATTGGCAACTACTTAGAAATCCCCAAATTAATTTTTTCCAAATAAAATTATTCATAAAAATGTAAATCTTCAGGCCCTGTCGAGTTTTGTGTTTTTTTGTTTTTTGTTTTTTCTGTGTTTAATGCTTTCTTGTGTGCTACTGCAAGCTGTCTTTTAATTTTTCTGGTAAAGATTTTTCAGGAAAGGCACAGTGGTATGGTAGAAAGAACACAGGCTTTGGAGGCAAATGGATTTGGAGTTACAAAGACATGGGGTTGCATTTCAGCTTTTCCACATTAACAAATGTAACATCTCAGGCAAACATTTTAAGCTCATCTGGGGTTTCTTTGTCTGGCCCTGCAAACGTTGCTTGACAAACTGGAATAAACTGTAGAGGGACAGAAAAATTGACATCTTCACACTAACAGAAGGGAAATACATAAAAATATTAACAATGGTTCTTTCTGGGAAGTAGAATGGGAGTGTTTTCTTTCTTGTTTTTCTAATTCTTCTCAATCTTCCAGAAATATATATGAGCCACACATAGAATTTTAATTTTAGTAACCACATTAAGTAAAAAGAAATAGGAAAAACTGATTATAATATATAGTTAATTTATTTCAGTATGTCCAAAATAAAACTTCAACATGGTATCAGTATATAAAAAATAATTGATGTATTTACAGTATTTTTATTTTTTGCACGAAAGCTTCAAAATCCAGTGTTTATTTCACACGTAGAGTTCATCTCAAAGCAGCCTAATCACATTCCAGAGTGCGTAAGCACTAGATGTGGCCAGTGGATACTACACTAGACCGCACAACGGATGGACTAGGGAGGAAGCCAGGTAAGTTCCAAACTTAAGAATGAGAGAAAACGTCCAGTATAATGCCCAGTACACAGCAGGTGCTAAATAAATGGTAGTTGTTATTAGTTGTTTTCCGAATAGGTTTGGGATTCTCAGTCTTTGATTTCATTCTGTGTTACTGTATCTGTTTTCTACTGCCGAGTAACAATTTGTCAGGCCATTTAAAACAACAAATGTATTATCTCCCATTTTCTGTGAATCAGGGTGGTCCAGGCTAACTGGGTCTTCCAAGTCAGGATCTCACCAGGTTTAAATCAAGGTGTTGTTAACCGGGTCTTCCACTCAGGATCTCACCAGGTTGAAATCAAGGTGTTGGCCAAGCTGCTGTGCTCACTGAGGTCAAGGTCCCTTTCCAAGCTCATCAAGATTGTTAGCTGAATTTAGTGCCTTGAAGCTACAGGACAGAGGCCCTGAGGCCCTGGATGTTGCCTCTCTCCACAGGAAGTTCACAGCACTGCTGTTGGCTTTAACTTCGAGGCTTCCTGGAGAGGACCTGCTGCATCTACCTTTTCAAGGGCTCTCCTAATTAGGTGGCCCACCCAAGATCATCTCCCATTAGATTAATGATTCGTCAACTGATTAGGAACCACAATTACATCTGCAAAATCCCTTTGCCATATAATACAAGATAATCACAGGAATGATGTTTCACCATATTTCAGATCCTCCTTACAGTCGGCAGAAGCTGACACAGAATAGGCACAGTGAGGGGAGAGACTCCTGAGTGTCATAGAATTCTGCCCAACACTGTCACCCTCTAGTACACTGACTAGTGTTTCCTGACCATTTGAGTGTTTCCAGTGTACCTGATTCAAATAATACTTCCAAAGACTATTATTACTAAGAGGTACCAGTAACACCGTTAACACACTTTCCCCCTGCCCTTTACTTTTTGGATCTAGGTCTATGCATCTGAATCAGCTTCCAAGGCTTGTGAATCCAAAAGAACAAGAAAAAGGAAGGATAAAGGATCAAGGATCTGGGATGTCTTTATCAAGTAATGACATCGGTAAACCCAGTAGAGACAGGCCACTAGCCTGGACACCTGGGGGATTACCTGTATGTATTTCCATGCAGATTGTTAAAAAAAGGTTTTATTTATTTATTTGAGAGAGAGCCAGCCCGTGCACATGAGCGGGAGGGAGGGGCAGACGGAGAAGGAGAAGCAAGCTCCCCGCTGAGCAGGGAGCCTGATGTGAGGCTGATCCCAGGACCCTGGGATCATGACCTGAGCCGAAGGCAGACGCTTAACTGACTGAACCACCCTGGAGTCCCTTATTTCCATGCAGATAAACATGCAGTTTTCTCTCACAAGGTATCCGGATTTACATTTGTCCTATGTGCATTCACAGGATTTCAAATTTTCAGGGTACGATGGACAGTTGCAGCAATATACTTTGAAATGATTGAAGACAAATGTTAGGTCCAAGTACACAAATTAAGCGTACACACTGGCTAAACACCCACCTCTTCTCCTAGACTTGCATTATGTTTCCTATCAATCTATTAGATTATGATGAACCTTGTTTATTATTTTTTTTAATGAATTTTGTTTTTTAAAACAGAGTAACAGAGAGACTACAGAAAAGAGGAAGATTCTGTTGGTTTCCAACACTACTGTGAAGCTCTGAGATTTCCAACAATGATGACACTTGGAACCTTTTTCTTATCTTTAAACTAGGGTTGTGGCAGCTCCCCCCAGTTTGTGCAACTCGTACTTTTAAAATTTCTCTTGGTTGGATTTGGACATTTCTTTGCTTCTGGCTGCATGTCAAAGTAACGAAAAGAAGATCTTCAAAAATGCAGTGTTTATACTCCCTTCTCTATTTTCTTTTAAAAACCCAAGAATCATTTACCTGCCTCATATTTTAAAATCCAGTAGGAATTACCTATCTTGGAATTCTTCCTTTTTCTGATATAAAATGCACTCAATTCTTTCTACTCCGAGGAGGGTGAACCAGAGGAAACTCAGAGAAAACATGCGCTAGTCACTTCTCGGGTTTTCCCCGGTGATCTACGTTAATCCTATATAATATTTTTCATCTGCTTACATATCACAGACTTTCTGAAGTCATGCTCTAAAGAGTCCTGCGAAACTTTTCTATCATTAATATGTAATAGGGGAAGTAGAGCCATCTCTAAAAAAGTTCACAGTAACTCTGAAAAAGAACCCTAGTAAAAAAACAAGTCCACTTGGCTACTTCGAGATTTAGACAGAGGATGAAGCCACCATGCCCCAGAATTTGCTGTTTTAAGCAACTCTGACAGGAGCAGTGTTTTGGCAAATCTAACCATGATAATCACGGTACTACCACCTTACAGTAATCTTTTTTTTACATTTATTAAAGTAGTGCCACACTCATTATCTCATTGAATAATAATCACGGTCCTGTGATAGAGGAAGTATGGTTACTTTCAGTCCCATTTAATGATGAGATGACTTGCATGCGGTGGTACAGAATTGGCAGTCCTAGACTCAGAACCCCGGGGCTATTTCCCACAGCTCACATTACCTCGTGGTTCCACTCTCCCACAACCAATCAGGTGGAGATTTTTAGCTAACTCTATGCTCATGATCACAGCCGACCAACAGTGTATTTAAATTTGTGGTGAAAGGAAGAGGGTCATGTTAGACTTTTGCATGGACATGCTTTTGTCCCTGAGTCAACAATCAATGTTTTGCTCTGGCATGACCAAGGGGTACACCTTTAAATTGGACATTCATGCAGGGTGCAAGTGTGGTTACTACAGAATGGCTTTCTTTTTTTTTTTTTTTTAAGATTTTATTTATTTATTTATTTAGTTATTTATTTATTTATTTATTTGTCAGAGAGAAAGAAAGCATAAGCAGGGAGCGGCAGGCAGAGGGAGAAGCAGATTCCCCGCTGAGCCAGAAGCCCGATGCAGGACTTGATCCCAGGACCCTGGGATCATGACCTGAGCTGAAGGCAGACGCTTAACTGACTGAACCACCCAGACATCCCCAGAATTGATTCTCTAAGCTGCGTGTGGAATTAGAAAAATTTTTTGTTTAAGACGTTAAGAAGTTTATATAGCAGTTTCTACTTAAAACTTTTTAATCAGTATTAGACTTCTACTATAATACAGGAAAGAAGATCACAAACTCACAGAATTGTAAATAACTTCCAGTAGTAATTTTTCATTTCTTCTAGGTGACTGATTCTAAATCATCCAAAGTATGTATTAATAATACGCATTTCAGAAAGCCTACTCAATCTCCATTAAACCTCATTCCTATGCTTAACAAAGCTTATATTCATTAAGTCTCTCCAAACCAATTTACATGGAAGGAATTACATATTAATTATTAATAATTAATTATTACTAAAATGTATAATCATGTGCACATATTTATATACATACATACTCAAATATATATTACTACCATATTAATTAATATTAATTAAAGGTATTCTTTCATTTTTTGTAATCTGAGCCATAGCTCAGATTCTTGTTATTAGTTTTGGGCTGTCCATTTTTAAGCTAAATAATTGAAATGGTTGCAATCTTATTCTAATTGTTCCAATTATCTTTCTGCCTGTTGGCCACTTTCATCTATTTCCTCTTAAACCCTTGAAATTCTTTTCTCAAAAACTTTCAGCAAACATTTATTCAGTCTTTAACATGAATCCCTGGCAAACAAACTAGCCAGTTTCAAGGATTTCACTTGAACCCTGTTTCTGGTCCTCACAGCTACCGTCATTCATATATATATTTATTACATATATATTTACATCCTTTCCCTTTTAAGACCAAGTTCTCCGAAAAAGAAGTCTAACTTCTTTACCTCCCATTGCAACTTACTCTCCCCAGCACACTCTACTAGAACTATTTGCTCATTTACCACCAGTGACATCTTACACTGCAAATCTAATCTTGGTATTCTTCAGTTTATTTGTGTCATCAGCATTGGTTACTGCTGATTATTCCCTCCTTGAAATGCTCTCCTTTCTTGGTTTCTCAGCCTTACTTTACTGACTCTGTACTATTAAAATATACTATACTATTAAAATTTACTATTCCTTCCCACTTTCTTTAGCTACCTCCTCTTCCTCTATCAGCTTTAAAATTTTTAAATGTTTCATATTCTTTCTTTTTTGGGGGGGAGGGGAGAGATTGAGAGTGCAAGCAGGGAAGGAGCAGAGGGAGTGGGAAAGAATCTCAAGCAGATTCCACACTGAGCATGGAGCCCAAAATGGGGCTCCATCTCTCGACCTTTGATCCCAGAACCCTGAGATCATGACCTGAACTGAAATCAAGAGTCGGAAGCTTACCTGACTGATCCACCCAGGTGCCGCAAATGTTTTCTATTCTATAGGGCTATTATCTGGGAAATTTTCTAGCTCCCCACACTGGCCCTTAGAAAATGTCCCATAGCTTCAGCTAACATCAATAAATTTATGACTTCCAAGTCTCTACAAGTCTAAGTTTCTTTTATGCTCCAGACAAGGGTTTTCCGAAGAATGGGCTGTGACATTTTAGTCATTCATGAATTCGGTTTAGTGGCATACAACACATATTTCAAAATGAAACAAAATGGATGGCACTGACAGAAACTACTCAGAGTGCATCACACAAAGAAAGGGGCACTGTTTTGTGAAATAGGAAATCACATCTTCGCATAGTATCCGATATAAAATGTATTTGTTACTGCGTATCATGGTAATAAAAGATTCAGGACACATCTTTATAAAGGCCTACTAGATATGTTTACATGGAGGTCTTTCAAGCACAAAAGTTCCAAACCAAAATCATTATCTTCCCCCTCAAAACTTCCAGTTTCTCACTTTTCACAGTTAATATCATCAAGCTAGAAGTCTGTAATCATCTGCTCCTTTTATTTCTTTATTCCTCGTATTCTATCACCATCAAAACCTAGAATTCTGACTCCTGAACATCTCTCAATCTTTCTCTCTATCCCCACTTTCACTGCTTTCATTTAGGCCCACAACATTTTGTTTTAAAATATAGAGGACGCCCGGAAAATCTGAGGTATAGTAAGGCCAACAGATCAGGAGACTATTATAATTGAAAAGATAGTTGTAGCGCACAGTTCCCAAGTGGAGGGGGCACGCCACACCACATGGGGCCCTGGGGGAGGAGTGGGGGCGGGTGCACCAGAGTCAGTCAGGAGTCAGGAGGCAGAGGGAGGGGGGACCTGGGAATAGGAGCCTTTACTGTGGTTTCTGCAGGAAGCAATGGGCAAAGTGGGTAAATAAGGCTTATGATTATCTAGCTGGAATAATTTCAGCAGGCTCTGGGGGCACAAGGGCTGTCTCTAGCTGTCTAGTATCTGGCTGGGGGTGATTAGGGCAGGTGAATAATTGCCCCGAGTGTGAGAGCCATCCTCCGGGGCCAGTTTCTTCCTATCTCTAGGAATTAGCTAACCCTGGGAGGAGCGGTCCCTCCAGGACAGCAAGGCCCCAGATGTCAAAGCATCAGAACACAGAAAATAAAAGACATGGTTAATTCACATTTGCTACTATCACCTGAATTATTGCTATAATTGGTCTAACCTATCTCCCTAAGACCAAACTCTCTTACCACAAATTATCTTTCTAAAAGCCAGATTCAATCGCAGATCTATAGAAAACTCTTAAGTAATGCCCCCCAGGACCTTCAAAATGAAATCCAAAGGTTTCTTTTTCCATTCGAGATCCTTAAAGAGCTAGCCCCTAAATTCTTTCCTAGCTTCTCCCATCTCACCCTGCAAATTGATAGAAAGGAAAAAAATCCATAATTCTATCACCAACATATTAAATTATTTTCAATTTCCTATGTACGTTCCCTTCTAATTCTTTACCAAGTGTAAATTAAATTTCTTCCATGCTTTCAATAAAAACATAGCTCCAATGTTGTGTTTGTTAGTTATTAAATGTAAACTTTCATGATGCTAATATGGTTTGTGTTATTTACCTTTTTCGCTTATTTATTTTTTATCGAGGTATAACTGACAAAACATTATATTAGTCCAGGTGCACAATGTAATGATTCAATATTTGTATATGTTGTCAAATGATCTCCACAGAAAGCCCACTTACAGTCCATCATCACATACAGGTACAACATTTTTTTTTCAGGATGAGAACTTTCAAGATTCACTCTACCAGCTACTTTTAAATATGCAATACGGCGTTATTAACGATAGTCACTGTGAGTTATTTACCTTTTAATAGCAGGAAAACTTTGCAGTAAGTTTACCATACTTGACCAGATTACTCCACCCCATTCAGGTTAAAGTGAAAAGTAAAAGGCTTCTGTGACCCTATCCTATCTCCTATTTTTATTTTGCTTGGATTATTCACAAATCATGCTATTAATACTGGGCTAGCCAGAATAGATACATTTATGGCTTTCAACTCAAAATGCCAAAATGCTTTCTAAAAGGATAGCATGTTCTAGTCCATTAGAAATTCATTCTGTATGTATGAACCTGTCCTGTGCGCTGAAACAGTGGTAGTACAGATGCACAAATAAACTGGACATTTCTACCCTAAAGGAGTGGACCCACCACTGTGTTTCTATGTACCACTAGTGTAGCAATATTACAGCAACCCGAAAGAGGCTGGATTGTTTCATTTTAGATTCGGAAAGTGAGGCTCGTAGAGATGAAATCAGTTGCCTGATTAAACAGAGGCTGTTCATGGATCAGGCTACCAGTATCTTGACACCACTCCCAATATGCTCATATTTTCAGAGTTTTTCTTCTTTTTATAAAAGTAATATTTGCTCTTTCATATATGAAGGATAATAATCAAATCTTTTAGAAGTCTCAAAAACAATGCTGTCCTGATTTCATCAAATCTTTAAATATCTTAATGTTCCTAAATGGTGATATGTGATCATTTCCATAGTAAGATAACGTGAGCTGCTATAATGGATAAGCTGAAATATTAGTGGTGTGATGTAATAGTTTTTCTATTTCTTTCTTTTTTTAAAGATTTTATTTATTTATTTGACAGAGAAAGAGAGAGAGCACACAAGCAGGAGGTGGGAGATGGAGAAGGAGGCCCCTCGCTGAGCAGGGAGCCGGATGTGAGGCTTGATCCCAGGACCCTGAGATCATGACCTGAGCCGAAGGCAGATGCTTAACTAACAGAGCCACCCAGACGCCGTTCTTTTTCTTTCTAATAGGTAGCCCAGTGCTGGTGTTCCGCAGGGTGTGGTCTTCCATGTGATGCCTCAGAGACCAGGGCTCCTTCTGTCTTGTGACTCTGTCATCTGCTATGATCCTTGAAGCCCTGTGCTTGCAGCAAGCAGATGGAAAAGGAGACCACAGGGAAGGCACACTCTTGGCCTGGTTCGTCACTTCTGCTCACATTCCACTGCAGAGAAGTGGACACATGTCCTTGTCTAGATGCACAGGGGTGAGGGGGGCTGGGATACGTAGTCAAGCCCAGCAAGGGAGGAGAGGAGGTTCTGGTGAACACACACCAGCCCCCCGCCCCCCGTAGCTTCCTTTACTTTATCACAGGGGATGGACGAGACTTAATGGTTGAAGTGCCTTTGGTGTTGATGGCTGATCTCTCTGGTTTCCAATCATGCTTTACCACGATACGGAACTTAGTTTCGTTTTCTAACAGTGTAGTTTTTTCTTTGAGTAATACTTAACTCTTAGATGATTGGAAGGTTTAATATTATCATGCATGTAAAGGCCTGGCCCTTTGTAACTAATCAATAAATATTAATGTTTTTCTACCCTAATCCTTCAGAGGTCAAATGTCATTATTTCTATGCTCATCATTTCCTTTTACTTTATAAGGCTGGAGTTTAAAAAAAAAAATGAATAATTTGAAAACATATGTTATTGCTTTTTATCCACACAGAGGTGCTATGTTCTCAAAATTTCAGTGAGAATAAAAACCAAAAATGACAAAAGAACAAAGAGAATAGGAGTGGGAACAGAGACTGAGGTAAATAAATAAAGAACCCTCACTCTCTGCTGGAATGCTCTTCAGAAACCTCCCCAGAAGAAAGCTGACGTTATGTATTCTCTATTCATCTTTTTAGTTGAAGCAGAAAGTCCAAGCAATTTTAACAGCTTGAGTATTCAACATAATGCTAAGAAATGACCGATTTAATTATTGTTACTGCTACCATGACTTCATGAAATGTTAGCTCTGCAAAGCGGAGTTTAAGTGTATACTTACATCTGATTACATTTCAGCATATTTAGGACAGGGCTACGCACAGTGGGTTGGTTTAAAAGGTTCAAAACACATTTATTTATATTAATTTTTGGATAGTTCCTGTTTTTCCATAAAGCATGATTTGGTCTAGGACTTCATTTTATCTGAATACAACTTAAGAAGTTGGCCTGTTGCTGTCATGAATGTGGACAAAAGACACAAGACTCCTGGGTCAGAGGCAAAGAATTTGATTGCTTATGGCACAGCAAGCAACAGGAGTATCGGTATGTGTTAGTGCCTGTGGCCCCCAAGTCCGTGGGCCCAAAAGGTTGCTGTGCACACAGTGGGCTTGTTTCACAGCTGAACACTATGCCTGGGGCATCCATTGTTTTATAGCAACTGGTAAGCAAGCCTGCTCTTGGCTAACGCCTCAGCCCTCAAGGTTTCTCCTTTTTTTTTTTTTAAAGATTTTATTTCTTTACTGGTCAGAGAGGGAGAAATAGAGGCACAAGCAGGGGGAGCAGCAGGCAGAGGGAGAAGCAGGCTCCCCGCTGAGCAGGGAGCCCAATGTGGGACTCGATCCCAGCACCCTGGGATCACAACCTGAGCCCAAGACAGACGCTTCAACAACTGAGCCACCCAGGCGTCCCATCCCTCAAGGCTTCTCGCAGTAAACACAACCCTGAGAAATCGTCTGGGTAAAGAGCAGACGGGGCCTTACACTTTGGTTTAGCAGCAAGAACGTGCAGGGCTGCCAGGGCCCTTGGAAGATTACCTCTCCTTACAAGAATAGGAGGTGGCTTCCAAGAAGACAAAATATATAAGAAGATTAAAAAATTGGACTTGTTGCAAAAGAGAAGTATCACAACGAATATAACACCGTAGGGAAAGGTACATAGAAATGTAAATACATAGAAGTGGTTATCAAAGATTCTCTGCAATTACTAAAGACAGTCCAGTAAGTCAGCCCGGCACTTCCGAGTGGGAAGAACAAACAGAGAAATGTCATGGATTTTAAGACTCACATTACCTATAAGTTACGTATAATTAAATGCTAAATTGATGCTACAAATGATAAGTGCAAGAAGATTTAAGAGCATAAAGTTATCAATAATAACTGGGATCATCAGAAAATTCATCAGTCCTGGAAACCGATCCTTAAAGGATAATGAGGATTTCAAAACTGAGGGTTATAGATGTGGATGGAACTGGAGGACATTATGCTAAGGAAAGTCAGTCAGAGAAAGACAAATACATGATTTCACTCATATGTGGAATTTAAGAAACAAAGCTGATGAACATAGGGGAAGGGAAGGAAAAATAAAATAAGGTAAAAACAGAGAGGGAGACAAACCCTCTAAGAGACTCTTAACTCTAGGGAACAAACTGAGGGTTGCTTGAGGGGAGGTCAGTGGGCGGATGGGGTAACTGGCGATGGGCATTAAGGAGGGTACTTGATGTAATGAGCACTGGGTGTTGTATGCAAGTGATGAATCTCTAAATTCTACCGCTGAAACTAATAATACGCTGTATGTTCATTAAATTGAATTTAAATTAAAAAAAAAAACCTGAGGGTTTATAGTAAAAGGTCTTTTAGGCCAAGTGGGACATGATGTGATCATACCAGGAAAGGAGCCATCAGCCTTTGTCTTCAGAGTCAAGAACAGAAGCCTGGAGAGAGAGAGTGGAGCTAGATCTAGAAAGGGTTGGACCCAGGGATACATTTAGTACTGATGGAGAAGAAAAAAGGCCACTTTGGTAATTCTCTAAGCAACACAGGGACTGACAAAGCAGTATTTAAGCCAGATTAATATGGCTGCTTTATTAGGAAAAAAGCCCAAAATAAACCAACTGGAAGGACTACACTACGGCAGTGGCAATGAACTAGAGATGAAAAGATAATGAGGAGAGATAATTTGGAGAAAATGTGATAGGGTTTGGTAAAAGCACAACTAGGGTCTTAACGGGCACAATGCATTTTTGTGTGAAGTGTTTATGGTCGTCTGGCTTGGGCTCAGAAATGATCCTAGATCTGAAATATACACTACAGATCTGTGTCTCCTCACGGTGAGTTTTTCATTTCATTTCATTTTTCATTTTTGTTAAATCCCCTCATGGATTTAATTCTCTCCTTGATTACACACATGGTATTTGCTCATGAGAAATATTCACTATCTTCTGACAACAAGTTACGGAGATAAATTCTACATGTGAAAATAAAATTCTATGTAGCATTCTCCTCGAATATCTTAGAAACAGAAGAGTTATTTCTAAGGCTACTTTGTATATTATTACTGGAACATCACATAAATGTACAAGAAAGACAATTGATAAAGAAATATCAATGCTCAGTACATTATTATGTTATGTTAGATAAGGTACTCTATATTATTATAGGGCTTATTATAGTATTCTTGTTAAGAAAGGCAAAACTGCTTAAAATAGATGTTGGCCCTCCCACAAGAATCTATAACTAGAAATTACAAACAAAAAAAAAAGGGGGGGAACCACTGAAACGGAGATAAACACATCTGAGGAAAGAGCGACTCTTCCTTGATGTGAGTGTGGCTCATTGCCAACAAAGGTAATTTTCATTAAATTCAGGGAGAGACCCACTTGTGCCGGACTGCAGCACGGGCGCCCACATGCTTCGCTACAGCACAAAGGATCCCCGCTGGATTATCACAGTCATTTTCATCCATGTGCAGCAGAGTGAATATGTTAAATAACTGATAATTCCGTCTAATTGAGTCCCATCACAATTTACATGTGCATCAGAAGGCAACATTAGGGAATTAACAATAAATAATTATTGACTTTTACTTCATACTGCCACATTTTTACAAGCAAAAGAAAATTTACTGGGCATTGATGTCTCATTATAGCTGGCATGTAATTTATTTCTCGGTTGGAGCTGAGTTTATCAACTGTTTCTGTCCATGCAGAGAAAATGTTCCCACCTAAGAAACCAATACAAGAACACAGGTAGGAAGCTGGAAAGCTTAATTGAAAGTCTAAGTTAGGTTGTCACTTTGAATCAAAGAGAAGAAGAAAGGACCGGGTTTCAGCGTTTCTTATTCACTCGCACGAAGTCTAATTGTATACAGATCAGCACACAGTCTATCAAGATACAGTGTATTCGAATATACGGTTCTACCATCTGTTAGAGGAAAAGGATCCCATCCTATCATTTATTATTCAACTGTGTGATATATGAAAGCAAATTGTACTGATCTGCTATGACGAAAGATAAATAGTTCATGAATTTCGTGAAGTTGAAATAATAATCATAGTGGCAATATTTACAAAGTGGACTTTCAGTCGTTGACAGCAGGCTGGAGTTCAGGTAGCTATGCCTAATTTGTGAATATCATGTTATTGGTGCTTACTTGCCAAATGGGATTTAGAGCATCACAATCACAACGAGCAAACCCTTACAGAAAAAGTTATTTGAACGAAAGCGATACACTCTGAAAATCTCAAATGAAAGAAACGATTCCTTGTGAATATCTGAAGCCAAGGTCCGTAGGACCTACCCTGCAAATTATTTATAACTGAGAAAATGCAAGCTAGCCATTCAAAGACCATCAACAACCCCAACAATACTAATGATGGCTAACATGTATTGTCCATTTGCTGTGAGCCAGGCATTGTCAATATGACCTATGATGGTTCATCCTCGTAATAACTCAGGGAAGGAAGTGTATTAGCCCCATTTTACACAGAGAAGACTGAGGCCTCGCGAGGCTCAATAAACTGCTTCAGATCAATCAGCTATTTTGTGACTGAACCAGGGTTTCCACACAGGAAATCTGACGCCAGAACCCGCAGAACTAACCACTCAGTTGTCAGAAACCATCCACTCCAGGGCACGTGGAAGCAAGTCACAAGTCTCTTTGACCAAACTGGAATTTAGGACAAAAATCCATTTACAACTTAGGTATATGAAATAGTCAGTGCACAATATCTAAGAAGGTAACATAAAGATATGAATATTAAGGCAGATGCTTCCATGATATGTTTCTCATATTTCTTTTTGCCATAATCTGCCAAAGGAGAAGACAATAAGTATACAGAAGACATTTAAAGAAATGGGTTTGGAAGAACTACATTTCAAAAGTGAGAAATTCCCAGGTACTTGATTAAATGTTTTGCAAAGCGTCTCCTTCCCCAAACTGAAATTTATAAACTTCTGCTTTCAAAACATCTCCCATAAAAAGGGCACAGCATTGGTAATTTACTGTGTTCTCCCTTCTACGGAAAAACATTCTCCTTTGGCATCATGCTTCAACAGCTCTCTGGACAAGACTGATGAAGAAAATCCAACACTTATACATTGATTTATAGATAAAAGCTGGTGCAATTACCAATGAAAGACTGATCCCTAAAAAATCTAACTGGGGAGTTGATTCTGTTAAATATGTAAGTCCACAGTAACTGATTTTTAAAGACACTTGGCAACGAGTTTCTGGAACAGAGAAAAGGCATAAGAGCAAGAGTACTTGGATGAGAAAGAAAAAAGACGACAGCAGAGCTGATCAGTCTTCCGAGATCTTGAGACCTAATGTTACATACCAATTTTTAGACATAATGACAGAAGAGAAAAGAAGGACACAAGAAAAATGTGAGCACAATTCTACAGTCTTTACATTTTGAATAAGTCAGTCCTCCTTTATTTCATCTCGTTTTAGTGTGTTTTTTTCTTGGTGGTAACCTAAAAACTTAATACGAATGGAGAATAGCTTTTCAATTTCAGATGTTGATTCCAGTGTGTCTCTTAGGACTGTGACCTACTTTAGAGCTCTACTTTTTTGCAATATGCAACCTGACTTCAAAAGAGGTTTTATGGATCATGAATATGACAGATAAGATGTTCCATAGTATTTGCCTATGAAGATTAAACACAGATAAACTTAACCAGCCCATTTTCACTACTATCGGGGGAATAAAGGCCAGCCATCCCTAAGACAGGAAGAATCATTGAACTAACTGACAAAGTACTTTCACACACAGGTAAGGAAATTCAAAATGATGTCATGGACTTCTTCCATGGAAGGTTCAGTATCAGGTCCAAACTCACCTCCTTAAACTCTGATCATTCTTTTACTTTAATCTTTCGTGTACAAATCTATTAGTTCGTGTAGTAAAACCTACTTTATAAATATACTTGGAGTACATGTACTTATGTTATATCCCGAGCAGGATGTAAAATATTGGAAATATTTGACAGCAGGCATTCGGCTTATGATCACTTTTCATTTTTGCACAGCATGTAAGATAGAGATGTATAAATCCTAACACACACATAGACACACACACACACACACACACACTCCACACAAATGTTATTACATAACTAAGAAGGCAGAAAGGAATAGCCAGCAGCCTGTTTTTTAAGCATCCACCATGTACCAGGCCAGTGCTTAAATCTTTTGACTCTTCCCATATACTGTTTCCACTATTATTATTTAGCTCTGTCATTTAGATGTTAATACACCCATTTTACAGATGGGGACATTTAGCTGAAGGTGAAGACAAGATTAAGCTTCAGGTTTTCCAATTCCCACACATGCACTCTTTCAACCATACTGTATTATCTCTAAATATGAAAAGCGTTTCAAATGTCACAGGTATCAAAAAACAAAACCAGAAACAACGGAAGGGTCCTGACGGGTATCAATCCACATGGTTTCAGGTTCTTACGCATCCGCTTCCAGCTAAAGTGCAGCTAATGCCAACCCACTGTAACATGCTGATAATGCTCGATCAGGATTTTTCCGGGGCTCTGCTTTCCGGAGGTCTTAGTAATTTCTGCTCCTTTCTAGACCAGAGCTATTGTATTTACCTTCATTAGTAATTATCTTTGGCCTTTTCCATTTATAACATTCTGGGATTTTACTATGGGAAGCATCATCTTTTGAGTTTATTTCATAATCAACATCTACCTTTCCTGAGAGAAATTTAACGCGTTGGTTTAATGAGAAGAAACATGAAATCTGTCTCCTTCCACCTTGTTACAGAAGGCATGTTTCAGTACGCACATGATGACAAGGCCTCAGGAATGATTTATGCAGAGTCAGTAGAATGTCATGAGGCAATGAGAGGAAGATGTGGAGTATAAAAATAAAAGCAGAAGAGGTAATAAGAGGCACAGAAATAAAGTAAATAGATTTTAAAACCATATAATAATTTAGACATTTAAATAAGGATTTTCCTTTCAAAGTAAGTACTCTGGAATGCTGTCAGGCAGTTCTGAGAACTGTATCACACAATTTTAGGTGTGCTGTAGATTTTCATCTTTGCAAAATGGATTTTATTTTTGGGAATAAACACATTATTCGGAGTACAAAAATGCTAGAGAACGTAGATGTTCATATGGAGTTAACATGGCCTACTGGAAATAAGAGGCTGATACATGATAATATTACTTCCTAACTGTGGCTTGTGAGCTGTCTCTAAAGGTGTTTCTACAGGAGGAGTTTCAAAATGTTCTGATCGATATCGATGATATTGATATAAGTTTATGGCTCCCTTGACAGTCAACTAACGGGTATTATGGTGTTACAAAGAAACAAGTTTCATCAGTCTCACACATGAATACAAGGAATAAGATCACCACCACAACATCACTATGCTGAACTGGAAAAGAATACATAACAGCAAGATGTCCAAATATCTGTTGTACAGAGACCCGGGCTGAGGAAATCACACGCAGCGAAGGCAGAACACAAGGCATGAACACTGCCCTGAAATGCCGTCGAAAGCAATGATGAATGACTGGTGGGAAATGATGGTATCTGACCGGCAGGCTGGTGTAGAGCTACAAGGAGTGGAGCTGCTTTCTGCATTGATAGGTTAGAAGCATGCAAAAAATAGCAGATGGGTCCTTGCAATACAGATTACAGATGTCGTCTGTGTTCAATGCAAAAATGCCCTCGAACTCAACACAGACCCCGTCATTCACCCCCACACGAGAACTGATTCACTTTCAAGCGAGAGGTTTATTACGTTACTTTTTTTAATGAAAGACAAGCAAGAATCACCTAGTCACAGGGAGCAGAATCACAACCAAAATGTAGCTTGTAATAGTTAGGATGGGAAGCAGGTTATTTACTCTAGTATTTAGAGAGCGCTGGAGTCTATGTTACCTTTACCTTAACAAAAACTCCCAATGGAATCTGTAACTGGAAGTCAGTTTGTATGAAGGCCGAGTGTTGAGTCAAGAGTCTTTTTTTTTTTTTTAAAGATTTTATTTATTTATTCAACAGAGATAGAGACAGCCAGCGAGAGAGGAACACAAGCAGGGGGAGTGGGAGAGGAAGAAGCAGGCTCATAGCGAAGGAGCCTGATGTGGGGCTCGATCCCACAATGCCGGGATCACGCCCTGAGCCGAAGGCAGACGCTTAACCGCTGTGCCACCCAGGCGCCCCATGAGTCTTTACTTTAGTAAATATTTAAGAAGTCAGATTTCTTGCTAAAGGTGGCTAATTTGATAAAAATGTATTTATCTCCTGTCCCTTTGCAGTTCCTTTAAAATAAGAGTGAAGGTATAAATCACAAAGTCAAAGATAACGGAGGCAGATACGCCAGTGGATGAGTTATGGCAACAAATTGTTGAGATTTGGTAAAAGATTTCGAAGGATCCAGAAGCTCCAAAGAAGGCATCTCTAGATATTTATAATATTTTTGAGTTCTTTCTGTGTGTCAGGCACTGTTTTGGGCACTGAGGAAACAGTGAGGAACAAAACAAAATTTCTATCCTCCTAGAACTTAGATATTCTAGTTGGAGAAGACAGTCAATTGAAATAAATAGGTAAATTACATAATATGTTGGATGGTACGAAGCACTGTGGAGAAAAGGAAGTCAGGGAAGGGTAAGAGGAGGTGGGAGAATAATAAAATTTTAGATAAGGTGGTGTCAGAGAAGGCATCACAGAGATGATGCTATTTGAACAAAGACTTGAAGGAAGTGAGGGAATGAGTCATGCTGTTATCTGGGATGTAGCAGATTGAATTATCTGTTCATATTATATCATCCCTCCTGGCCTCATCACAATTCCCTGATCTGCGGTTTGGCTATTTCAGCTGCTTTGACCGATGGAATATGAACTTATTTGAGGCTTGTCACATCTAAGCAGAAGCTTTGAATGCACTTGCCAATTCTGGCTCTGTCCCTCCCCTGAGTTTCTGCTCTCTACCATAGACCATATACCCCAGACAGATTACCAGGTCTTAAAATAAGGTATTTGAAGCTGAGCCCAGCCAATCCCAGGACAGCCACTGCCAATCTAAAACGTTCAAGTAATACAAGTCCTTGATAGTGAGGACTATTTGTTGGAGTAGCTGTAAATGTAGTAAGTGCACTCTAGGCAAAGGAGATGGGAAATGCAAAGGCCCTGAGGTAGGTGTATGCCTAATCTATATGAGAAACAGCAAAGGTAAGACACAGCACACCACGTGGGAGCAGCTTCCCCTTCCTTGGGCCTAAAATTTATTTTAAACTGCTCATAATAACTTCCTCATCTAGGTAAGCTCCAAAAGTCAGATTTTTGTCTATTTTGTTCACTGCTATATCCCTAGTGCCTAGCAACAGTGTCTGGCTTATAGCAGATTAGACATTTTATAAATGAATGAATGAATGGAAAAAAAAACAGCCAAGAGCCAGTGAAATTGAAGAGGAACAAGTGAGGGGCAGAGTCTTCCCCTGAATCCACTGAGGCAATAAGAAGAAAGTTGATTCAGTCCTCAGCACCCTAGGAAAGTTAAAGAGTGGGAAGACCCAGGTAAGACAAATGGAGAAGACATTTGGGACAGAACACTGGAAAACAAGCTACAAGTCTAAATATACAACCAGTCAATTTGCACCCCTCCCATGGAAAGATTCCCAGCCTCCAACTGTAAACACTCTTCCCAACACCCACTCTAATCAGGAAACTAAAGGCATATTCTCTGGAGAAAGAGAATGGGAAGACTTTGGGCATCAGATGCGATGGAAAGGCAGAGGTGAGATGGGGTGTCAAAGCTAAAAGGGATGGCAGCTCTAAAGATCAGTAGAACTCAAGGCCCTTTCTTAATCTGCACAGAAACATTAGTAGCTGGGCTGTATACCCTTAAGACAAGGGAGAAGATTCTTTTAAAGAGAAATGAACCAATTTTAGATAAAATATGTTCATCTGGACATATGCAAATATCCAAATATATACATTTGCAAAAAAGAAAAAAAAAGGTACTTTCATCCAATCATCAAACAGTGAAGTGTACCAGTTAAAACCTACAACCTATGTCTCTTAGTCAGTTTGGGCTACTATATCAAAAATACCACAGACTGAGTGGCTTAAAGAACAGGAATTTATGCCTTAGAGTCCTGGAGGTTAGAAGTCTGAGATCCAAGTGTCTGTTGAGAGCCTATTTCCTGGTTGGCAGATGACTGTGTTCTCACTGTTTTCTCACGTGGAAGAGCACAGACACAGAGGTCCCACAGCTCCTCCTCTTTTGACAAAGGCACTAATTCCATCATGAGGGCCCACAGCTCACAACCTTATCAAAGCCTAATTTCCTCCCAGAAGTCCAACGTCCAAACACCATCAGATTGGGGGTTAGGATTTCAACAGATGAATCTGGAGAGGACAGAAACATTCAGCGCATGACATCCAGCCCACAGATCTTCCACTAAGTCTTTAGTACCTCATAATTTAACATGTATGAATCATCAGAGATCACCTGAAAAAAATTCTTGATATGAACAAAAGAGGCCAAAATAAATGGATAATGCAGGGAACAGAAAAAATTAAAATGAACAACCACATATTTTAACATTCAAAGAATTAAGACACTACATCCAAATACAGAACCAGTATGCTATGATAAATAGGCAAAAAAATATGAAAGAGTTCTTGGAAATTAAAAGCATGAGGTCAAAATAACAGAAAATTCAATAGAAGGATTAGAAGCAAAAGTTGAGAAATCTCTGAGAATGCAGAACAAAAAACTTGACGCGGAGAAAATGTGAAAGGAGAGAAGGCTGGAAAATCAACAAAAGGAATTCAATATCCACTGAAAAGGAGGGCTCAAAAGAGAAAACTGAAATGGAAGGTGGGGAATTCTCAAAGAAAGGTCCTACGGAAATTCATCATAACAGAGTCTCCAAATTTAAAGGACAGATGGAGTAACAATGACACACACAAACACACACACACGCACACACACACCCCACAAGGCACATCATCACAAAACGTCATAAGTCCAGGGACAAAGTTACCATTCTAGAAGCTTCTAGGGGGTTTGGGTAGAAATGGAATCTAATCAAAGAAGAAAGAGAATGGCTCTGGAGGTCTCAACAGCAAGAGCTGGAGAGTAGAAGACAATGGAGCAAGGCCTTCCTCACTCTGAGAGCAAATGTTTCAACTGAAAATTCTGTATCAGCTATCAATGAATGTGAAGGCAGAGAAAAGAACATGTTCAGATACGTACGAACTCAAGGAATTTACTTCCCTGTACTGACTGAATCTTAGGACTTTGAGAATAAACTCGAGTGAAAGAAGAAAAAACAAAGAGCTGTAGAGGAGAACATATCATCAGCATACAATCTATGGCTCTAAATTAACAATATGTACTGAAGGACTAAATTTAAATAGTCATATAACTACATTGGGAAGAATGGAGAAAAAAATAAGTGGACAAACTGCAAGAGAAATGCATCCTCGTGTCATAAGACGTGAACAGATAATACCTAAAACTGACAGATTAAGAAATAATGGTATGTGATCTAGCCGCATGGATTTAACCACCAAATGAACAGCTGGTGTTAAGAGTATCTGCTTCTGGATATGGAAATGGGTGAGGCGAGCAATTACCATCTTCATGATAGACCTTTCAGCACTATCGAATTTTTAACTATGTACGTAAACTATGTATTTTTAAAAATAATTTATGAAAGAACAGATATTCTGAAATATAATACAACTTACTTTTGTAAAAGCCCCTGGATATTTATAAAGTCTGGGCAAATCACCCTATCACTACCCCTGAGGTGTCATATAATCAGATAAATTGCAAAGGTTAATGCTATGTGATACAGTGTTCAACAAAAATCCTTTGCTTTTAGACGCAACTTTAATTTTTCACTCTCAGTCTCTTTCAAACTGGATTTTTCTAATTTTTCCACTTTCTATTCCCTATTCCTTGATTGATTTAATCTTGAGGAGCAGTCTGGCTGTGGTAAGCATGTTACTAAACATAGCAGGTACTCCTGCACTAAATAAGTCTGTATTCTTTGGCGCTTACTCCCAAGACAAATATTTGCTTGGCAGAACTTTTCTGAGGTGGTAAGAATTGATTTAATCATCCGATTACCAGTGTTACATGGCTTTCTCTTCACTGCTTACATATATGAACAGTACGTGCTCATCGTTCTGAAAGAGTTAGAGGAGTCAAAGAAATCAAAAGATAAAGAAAAATAATAATAAAACCTTCCCAACTCTCTCCATCCAGAAATATACAGGGCTGTGACTTAGGGTGTTCTCTTTCAGACTCTTCCCTTTCAAATATACACACTGCATATATATTAAATAGGAACATACTACCTGTGCTCTCCTATATCCTATTTTTCTACTTAGTCTATTATTAAGTTCCACCAATAATGATTAGAGATCATATAGCTCTAAATCAGTACTTTCAAGATGATGGGATGTTCAACTTTGTACTTTAAACAATCCCCATTGCTGGCCCTTAAAGGGTTTTTTTTGACATTACAAATAATACTGATATATGTTCTTGTACACACACACGAGAAAACTTTTCCAAATTGTTTACTTAGAATTTCAAATATAAATTTCTAAACCAAATGATATATACTTTAAAAAAATTTAAATCAATACTGCTAAGTTGTGCTCCTTAAACTGTTCACCAGGAAATACTCTCCCCAGAAATGTATGACAGTAACATGAACAGGCTTTTAAGATCTTTGCGAATATGAAAAATGAAATAAGATATTACACTGCTGTTTTATTCCAAAGTCACTGATCATTAATAATGCTGAACAGTTTTTCATGGTGCTTAGCTATCCATGTCACCTTTTATAAATTCTCCATTTTTCTCTTGTGTCCCTTTTTTATTGATTTGTAAGAACTCTTTATATATTAAGAATATGAAGCCTCTGTCACATTTGTAAATAATTAGCTCATTTACTTGCATCTTTCCAAAGCTTCTTTTTCACATTTAGTTTCTGGATGGAGAGTTTGTGATGAAAATTTAATGTCTTCTTTTCAGTACACCAAGCTATTTTGCTAAGTTTGGAGTTAGATACCATTGACTTGTGCCTTTAATGATTAGTAGGTGAAACATATGATTGAATATGGCTGCTATATTAACTTAGGTCTGCTGATGTGTCTGTACTAAGGCAGTAGGAAGATAACAGCAGTCAATCATAATCACTCCTCTGCCCTTTCATGTCCATTTTTTCCCTAGTCAATAAACCTATGTGGCACAAGATTTTCAGCATAAACTGTAATTTGGGAAACAGAAAGGGGAAAAGGAAAAAAAAAAAAAAGAAGTGAACTGTAAATCTAGCTTTAGGAGTAAAAATTAAAAGGAATTGCTGGGACTGGCACAACAAGAATTATTCAAGGTTGTATTAATTCTTTAGCCTCTTGGTAAAAAAACAAACAAGAATGCAGTTGAAAGTAAGGAGAAATGGATTACAGGGAAGGAAGACAATATAATGCATGCCAAGTTTCCAGTACAAATAAGATAAAAATTAGTTATCATCATGAAAGAATCACCTTTAACTTTCAATACAATTGGCAATACACATTTCTTAAAGATGGTCTCTGGAACATGACACCTTCTCGGCATTTATAATAATTCAATAATTCATTGATAAACTCCAGGTATTTATTCGGGCTTCCTTTACAATGTCTCAGTGATTTGAGTATTTACTTCCTGGATTCCATGCATCTCAGCGGCTTCAGACATATACCAGAACTACTTCTGACACTTAGGAACAATATTTTGATGGATATGTAAACCAGAAGTCATATAAGTGCCTTATTTAAAAATTATTTTCACTCTTTTGGATTCTGGCCCTGTTGCTATTTAAAGAGATACACGCTGTTAGAAGATTTTCTAAGACTCCCCTTAAAAGTACATAGATACTTTATGATGACATTTGTTACCCGAGGTTTATGAAACCAGCATTATTATAGTCTGTAAAAGGTTTAAAGAAGAAACTAATACATCATGGGAGGAGGGTGGTAGAGATTTCAGTAGTTGGGGATCTGGCCTATGGTTGTGTTTACAGAACTGCCAGTCAGTCAGTAAACTCTAACCTGCGGGAACTGCGTGTCCTGTCACTGGCTGCGTATTTTTTTCAGTTCCTAGATGCTGTGAGCAGGGAGAGTTCTAGAACTTGTTAACAGAGGAGGCTTAAGGAGTTGTCTTGAAGATGCATTTGCTCTGTAAGCACACGTTTTCCTTCTACTTATTTATTTGTAATGACTCTGGGGCAAGTAATGACGATGACGGGAGAAGAATGGGCAAAGAGCGGTGATGAGAGGAGCATACAAAGAGGAAATGAGAGAAGAGAAAGGAGAGCAAAAGGCTTTCCTTCTTTAATATTTCTTCTTTGTGTTTATACTGATGCCAAATCCATGAGCCATAGAGTACAGGCAGGCAGGTTTCACTGGAAGACTGGAGTGATACAGACCTGGGTTCACATACTAGATAGTTACACTGGTGCTCGGATCCTGGGGAAATAACGTGTCTTCACTTCTGTGAGACTCAGCTGTAGCATCTGAGAAGTGGGACTGACACCTCGGAGAGTAACTGTGAAAATTAAATGTCAGGGTATTTTTGTTTTTTCAACTGAGGCTCTAATTTATGTTCTTCCCTACGACCCTACAGTTCAGATGGAGTTCTTTTACCTCCAACTTTAAATGACGTTCTTCAGGTCATCCAACTTTAAATAGCCTCAGTCCTCCATATACTTCTTCATGACCAGACAAATGGCTTCATTACCGAGTCAAGTGGTTTCCTGCTCCTATCACGGTTTACACACACCGAGTGACCACACACTATGCCAAGTAAAAACTCTATACTTCTATTTTCAAGCTTCTACAAGAACTATCCAAAAAGCACCTAAAGGTTTTGGTAATGCTTAATATTACTTAAGACAAGACTCCTTAGCTCTTTGAGGAAACTAGCCTATGGCCAAGTTTATACAGCTGTTGCTTTATAAACCACCTTGTGCACTGTACTGAAATCTAGAACTTTTAAAAAATCTTTTAATAAATTTCTGAGAAACGAATTGTTTAATAGAGTTTGAGGGTGCAAAGGAAGCCCCTGAAAAAGCTAACGGGAGGAAAGTTTTAGCAAGATATGGCCGGATTTGGTACCATCTCAGTGAAACGTAATTAGAGCGATCAGAAGGGATCATGACACAATTAACTGGGCATGCAGAGCAGCATAAATAGTCCATGATGTATAAAAATTTCTCAAGAAGGGAGAAGAAACGATGAGGTGCAGTTCTGCTAATAGCCCTTAATTTCTGAGCTAAATGTAATGTGTGTCAATTATCATCATCCACATCAAAAACACTTACATCCTGGAGCTTTAGTAGACATTACAGCAGGAGATCACATGAGTCAGCACCTTCCTTCCAAGAACCCTGTGGCTCACATACACTTTGGTCTCACAAACTCTGGACTGGGAACCTCAACTCTTATGACTCTGAGCTGTCATGTACCGACGAAGATTAAAAACCACCAAGACAAAACAAAACCAAACCCACACAACTCCCTACTTCATTTAACAGGAAAAGCATCATATATGCTGATGATTAAATCAGCTTCAAACCATTGCTTCTTCACTCTTCATGATCTAGTGGGTTCATTACTCGACTACTGATATATAGTATCTTTACAAAGATTCCTTCTATGGAACAGCTGTATGTTTAGGGCTCTTTGAAATTCCCACTGTATCTATACACATCTATGTTTAAATGCCTACCTCTGATTGCTTTTTATGAAGAATTAAACTTGACTGACTGATGATGGGCTGAAGCAACTGCTAACTGTGTCTAATTGTGTCAGACGCATAAAATTGCTGCCTGTATTTTTCAAGTTAGGTTGCCTATGGTCAGTCCTCTGATATTAGAAATCCAATTCCAGAGTTCATTGCCTGTTTGAATTGATCAGGAAAATTGCCACTTGTACGAACATTCAATTTCATACCTTTAACCACTAAACCGCTCTGTGAGACTCTATATTTTTAAGAAACTAGTTTTAAAAAGGTATGAAAAGACACACCTACACCCAAAGAATTTTCATTTTGTTATTCAGCATCCCAGCAACAGTAAGTTTCTAGAATGTGGTATGGTTGAAAATATTTCAAAAATAGCTGTAAATACACCACTCCTGGTATATTTTCATATAACATGTAATTGCTTTTTGAAAACCCAGAGTTCAAAACCACTTGTCAATTCTTGAACAGTACTAAGTTTACATTTTTTTTTAAAGATTTTATTTATTTATTCGACAGAGATAGAGACAGCCAGTGAGAGAGGGAACACAAGCAGGGGGAGTGGGAGAGGAAGAAGCAGGCTCCCAGCGGAGGAGCCTGATGTGGGGCTCGATCCCAGAACGCCGGGATCACGCCCTGAGCCGAAGGCAGACACTTAACCGCTATGCCACCCAGGCGCCCCTAAGTTTACATTTTTTCTTGATTCTGTTGTATTCTACAATATACCTCATTAGAAAATCCAGAAACCATTCAGGATGGGTTTTGACTCAAAATTAGCCATTACCCATTAATGATTTTAGCTACTTGTTTGCACAATAAAACCCTCTTCTAGTTACTTTATCCCAGGAATTGCTTCAGATCCTAACACATTTGGCCTCGATTTGTCCTATCTTCCAAGTTTTATGGTAAATCATAAACACACTCAGCAGGACCTGCTCTGTGAAAATAAGTAGTCATACTTAACATTTTTAAGTTTCAACTGTAATAGACAGACTTTAAATGAAGCTACAACTGAGGAAGAAAACAAAGTAAATAAAAGCAAGTAGCTATGTACGCACTAAAATTTACAAGGACTATAACAAGCAGAAATCAATCAAATCTCTGTCTAGAAACTGTCTTTGTTTCCTTACAAAGCACAAAATCACTTGAGCTAAACAGATAACAAATACTAAAAGACACACACATCAACTAATTAAAGGCCGACTTTCCACAAGAGGAAAAAAACAGTTCTTTTTTATAGGTGTCTAAAAGCATTTTTTTCCCCTCTGAGAAAAATACACTCTTTCTGCGGCTTGAATAAATTCCTGTATATCATTTGTGTAAAAGGGGGTATGGGGGAGGAAGGCAAATAGCATTCCTAGACTCTAAATAAATTAGCTCTGTTTAAAAGGGCAAGACTAATTCACTACTTTTATGGTGGCTTCCATTAAGCTGGAAGAGTAATATTAAACCGCTTCAGACTACCGGCAGAATATGAATAAAGCAAGAACGCTGTGACCAGCCCCTTTAAAAAAGGGGTCTGGACATACACACAAACTTTAATTCCATCATGCCATAAGAAAATGCTGAATAAATTAACTTTTCCAAAGGGCCATTATACCTTAGTTCCTCATTACAGATCTCATTACAGACTGTCCTTATAATGCTCACCTGACAATATCATGTAAAATGCTTAGCTTCTAAGGTCAGTCTAAATAAGAGAACAATTCTCCTATTTATAGCAAAGGATGAACTTTTCTCATTTAGATGTTTAAGCAACTAACCCCTGAGTTTAATGTAATTAGGGAAGGGATATTCAATTTACAGTATCCACAAGTAATGATAATTAAATTGATCCAAAAAGGCTGTTGGTAAGCATAAGATACCTTTGTAATTACATCCCGTTTTCAAAATGACTTCAGTGCTGTGAACTTGAAGCATTTCGGCAAATGAAGGCCAATACACATAAAACGAAAACTACAGTAGCTTAAAAGCTAGGCTGACATAATGAGCAGCACGACCAGAGGGAAATCTGGAAAACATTCTATAACTCACCACGACAGCCTATGCTTTCTCCTTTCCTCTCACAAACATCCATTAAAAACATGCAAGACAGTCTTCATTTTTCACCAAATTCTTCATTAACAGTCTTTTTTTTTTTTNTTTTTTTTTTTTTTTTTTGCACTTTTAAAGGAAACTACAGAGCCCGTTCTCCTTATTTCTCTATTATTAAAGTGGCTGGTGGTGAGCTTCAGGTTTGTGTTTATTTGAGAAAACAGACGAGAGCTATGAATATGAAACTATTTTCCCCGGGAGTCCTGAAGAGTAGCTAGGTCAGCATTCCACCAGGACCAAGGTGAAAAATAAACAAATAACCATGTTCACAGCAGCCGCAGCGATCAGTCTCCGGAAAATTATTCAGGCATTATGAGAAAGACGATATTAAACGCTGCCATTTGCAGCTTCACGGCTCTCTGAATATTCACATCAGAAAAGGGATGAGCACTTAAGGGGTATCATCAGAGAGCTTGCCCATCTGAGCATCTTCCATTAAGTTTCTGTCTTAAAGGAGGAAGGCGGGAACCTCTGCCTGACAGGCAAAAGGCTTGTCATAATTCATTAATATCACAGCTTTGCTCAGCTTGCCTTCAATGAGCCAGGCAAGAAGCCTGGGAGAAAGTGCAGAACATAAACTTCTCCAAAGATGCTGTGTGTAATGAACGTGGTACCACTTGGTTCTGCACTGGAGGCGAAGGACCTTCAACAGTACTTCCTGGGAGAACAGTGATCTAATAAACATTATCACACCTGTGTATAAACCGAGACTTTCTGTATCAAGTTCCAGAAGGACAGGTAAGAGAAATATTCAAGATGCCGCTCAAACAAGGAAGTTACCAAGTTCCTGGTACTATTCAAGGACGCCTTCCAGTAAAACACAAGGTATAACGGATTTGTGTTTCAGGAAAAAAAAATGACTGGTCTTAAAAAATGACAGAAATCAGAAAGAACAGAATTCTCTAGGTTGCCATTTCTTCTGACAAAATCATTTCGAGGGGGTGTAAAGAAATATCAATTCTACATCGTTTCAATTAAATGAACGACGTATCATAAAATGAGTTCTGTAACAAAAACCACGTTGTGCTTTCCATCTATGTTTTCGGAACAGAATATCATATACTGATGTTTTCTTCACTGTCCTCCCCATTTTCTTGCTTAACACTCCAAAGACCCAGGAATCTGGTTAAGTATTACTCTTTGTTTTTGTTTACAGGGCAAAAAGTAGGGAATTGTTAAGATGGAAGAGCACTAGACCCATCTGCAAATCGGCAGACAGTAGTGTATCCAGTTACAAAAATGGCAGCAGTAAATAAGTATTATAAAGACCCATGTTCCAATTTTATTAATTTTACTTTATTAATTAAAAAATGAGTAGAAAGTTCTCTATTCACTATCTCGCAAACAATACACTTCAGATGTGTAAGTTCATTATTTTTAAAAATCAATATCATTTTTATAATTCTAATACACATGATCCTAGTTAGTGATCCAATTACAGAATTTCTTTCTCGTAATTGTTACTATTTTAACTTAATTTTAAACCTTAACGTTAAATATGATAATATCTATTATTTAAAGTGCATAAAATCAACACTTCGCATTAATGCATATAATGATCATAAAATGAAGGTACAATCTAACTGACTGAACAGAAATCAATAATGGTATTTAATGACTTCATGAGGAAAATAAATGACCCTCGCACCCTTAATGGATTAATGTCAGTTATGAGCAACACAACATCGCGTAATGCTGACACAGGCTCACTCAAAGTGGTATCACTTTTCATATGAGTGCCTTAAAGCCTTATCAAAGGAAATTGTGTTTTAATGCTCTTTCAGATGCCACTTTTGAGAGGATTTTTACAATCCCATTTCATAAAGCATAAAGCATGCTCTGAATTATTACAAGGAGCTTTTGTCATTGGCACGTGCACCAGGTCACCCTTTGAAAGCTTTCCAACAAAATGAAATCTTAAATATATAAAAAGGATCACAACTTACAATATCACTCAAACAACTAGTATGCTGTAATTTGTCTTCTTGGGATACATATTCCCTTAGTGTTACTGCAGAATGTTCTTCCACACCCCCCACACCCCCCAGATAAGGAAAGAAGTCTACGCTACCTACATGTCTTGTGTCTGATTCCACAACACAAGACACAGGGGCCGCATTTATAAACAGCTCCACCGTCAAAGCGCCCGCAAAAGAAGGTCTCGCCAATAACCTGACATTCAGCTCTGAATTTGTGAAGTCATTAAATTTTCGAGGAACTTGATACGAGGATGAGTTTTTCTCTTCTTCTAACAACTCGTGCTCTTAGAAGAAGGAAGAATGTAGATCTCATTTCCTTCGGCCATAAAGTTATCGAAAAATATAAACTATTCCTTTTCACTTCTTTAGGAGATGCTCATATATGCAGAGGCTCATTTGCAGGGACTTTGGCTTTTGTCTGTACAACAGGAAATGCTGACCACCACGAGATAAAGACGATAAATATGCAAGATTTTGGATTTTTAATTTCTGTGCAGTATTTGAAACCATGACTAACAGGAATAACAATGGCATTCTGATGTTGTAACTTAGATTAATTATTATGATTTTCCCCGGCACGATTTAAAATTCGCTTCTGACTGATTGAGCAGTCGTTGTGAGAACTTCCAGTAACCTCTCTGAAGATTTGGCACAGCTAAGAAGTTCAGACAAGGAACAAATGTGCAACGACGTACAGAAGCTACTACAGTTATTTCTAAAAATAGCAGGGTTTCAGGCTTTCAGTGGCTTAGGATTCTCACGAAACGAAACTGAAGGATTCTTAAGATAGAACCAGGAAGCTGTAGCTAGATTCCTGACTGACATGAATATTACTTCCTTTATCCCAAAGGATACAATAACTTCTCGAGTAATGTAGCATTATAATTAGTTATAATTGACTTCGTCTTTTAATTTTTAAGGCAATCTATAAATTATGGATTGTTGTGTCAACTGGAAGACAGTTTTTGACACCACACCGTATATCTCATTATTGTAATCAAAACCAAGTTCCTTATCAGGATAACTTCACAGTCAGCTAGATTTTCAAATTATTTCAGGAAATGTTAGCTTTATATTACTGAACCACACTGCACAATTTTAACATATACTGTCATAATTCTAATACGGCTTTGAATGCTATGAGAATTTGTAGTACCATTAGGAATTGCAGGAGAATTATTAGAGATATAAGCTTCTTAGGATATATCCTACCCGTACTGTCCCTTGTTTTGAGCACCACACTATCTGGGATACCGCTTTTCTGCTCTATCCTCTGCCCTCGGTCCATCTTCTTCCTTCAGCTCATCACACCTGCTGAGTGAATGCAGTCAATGGACAGGCTTCTGAAATCAATGGAATGCCAGCATTTACCTGCTCTTCTCAGACACTCAGCAGGTGCACTTTACCTGGAACATTGGGAATCAGTGAAGCACCTGAAAGGGGAGGATTTATTTCTCTCTTTCCAATTACTGTCCCGCATCCCAGTCCCTTCCTTCTTGCTTTACACCCATGTCCACGGTGGCACCTGCTGACAGGGTAATGTAATCCTATCACAACATCCCCCACGTCAAAAGTGGATTCTGTAGGTGTCCCACATTAAAATCTATGGTAAACAATTTAAAGCTTCCAAAAGCACTCCCCTGAGACTTCTCATCAGCAACTGCATATAATTCACCTCTAAAAGAAAAGAATGGGGAAAAAAATAACGACACAATTTTTACTATCATGTTTCACAAATTTAACATTAACAAAATACACTGACAAAAATATAAATAGGAATACATAGCAAAAACTAACAAGGTATCATGTTGTAGGAGTTAATTAAAAAAAAAATCAGGATCTGAGATTAGATTAGAAGCATGTACCAGGATATGAAAAATTATCAAAATGGTACAGGAAAATATCAGGCCATCAAAATGCCTATAGCTAATAAGTTTGATTATAAGTTGTAACAACTTTTTCATATATGGAAAAACATACATGGGATATACATTTATATACATAAATTTCACTGAATTTTTTTAAAGATTTTATTTATTTGAGAGAGAGAGACAGAGAGAGAGGGAGGGAGCCTGCATGCATGAGCCAGGGGGGGAGAAGGAGAGAGAAAATCCCAAGCAAACTCTGCACTGAGTGTAGAGCCTGACTTGGGGCTCGATCTCACAACTCTGAGATCATGACCTGAGCCGAAGTCAAGAGTCAGCTATGAAATTGACTGAGCCACCCCTGAAATTTTTAATGTAATGAAATTAAGCAGATGGAGTTGTTTAAAAACATTGGGGACATACATGTGGTGAAATTCATTACTCGTCTGACCAACATCCTTTGTGTCCCAAACTGAACCACGACAAGCAAGTATCTCCCAAAGTGTACATAAAAATACCAGTCCTTTAATCATTATTGTGGGTAGTTTTTTGCCTCAAAGTGTATTTTGTTAATTAGAAAACATACTGACCCTATTGCATTCAAAGAAAAACCTCATTATATATCTTTCTTTACAAAACAGTACTTAAAAACCAAGGGCAGGCTTACTAGTCTCCCAGCGGAGGTCAGCAACATTTAAAGTTCTTGTTGAATCACCAGAGTGTTCTGAAGTCACAAATGCAAACTACCACACACGCCTGCACGTGTTCAAGTCTTTATCTTTTCTCTCGAAATTGTTCCTGCATCTGTTATGTGCATTATACTGGCAAAAGGACAAGTGAGAAAAACACAAGTAGGCATGAGCTGAAACCACAGTGGGCAGAAAAGGTTCAGGGAACCGAAGGTTTGGAGCTCAGCATCAGTTTGAGTGCTGACGCTCCGAGGCCAAGAGCTCCTGGGTTGAAGTTCCCTGCGATGGCTGAGATTCCACTACAGTTGCCAAGGAGTCCTTTCATTTTGTACTGAATGTGCCTGGGGACAATCTCAGAAACCCCATCATTCACAAAATCATTATAAATGTATTTCTTCTGGTATAATTAAAATAAATAATGGAGAAATTTAACGTCCCACAATACTCCAAGCACAACCCATCCCATCTTCCTTTCTACCAAATCAAAAATTTTAACCAGTTTTTTTCCCCTATAATCTGATGTCTTTATGTACCAAGTACAATATGACAATATGACCTACTATTTGCTAATCTCTTGACTTGCCAGGCCCAGTAGAGGACAGCATTAGGGATGCTGTTACCCAGCACTACCTCGCGCCAGTACAAAAAAAGAAAAGGACAGCATTTTAAAGATGATACAGAGTACCTTATATGACTAAAGGTGTAGGAATTAATTACAATTAATTAACTTATGTAACTCCTATCAACTTCAAGTGGTCATCATGGTTATTTAATCATGACAAAAATAAAGCTATATCATATCTTTGGTAAACACTCTTATAGGTTAACGAAATATTTGACTATGATGAATCAAAAGGCTAAGTATTTTATAGAACAATATAATAGTTACAAAGATATAGTCCCCCAGATATTAACAATTTCTAATACTCTGATGCCGGTCTGGTGGTGAAAAATCTCTAGTGGAACACAGTGAGGCTTACAGGATTGTAAGTGTGCTAGATGGTGGTGTGTCGCTGCTCATCGTAAGCGTGGTCTGCGGCACAGGAACACGGTGGGGAACGGTTTACTAACTTCTAAGTAGGGGAGAGGGCGACGGTGTGTGGGCTGCAAGTAACAGTGTGAGAACCAACAGCAAATACACTCCGACGTGAGTGCCCGGGTTAACTAACATCTTATATACCCCTCTTTTAGGTAATGTCAACAGAACAAAACCGCTATTGTAGA
The DNA here is from genome assembly GCF_002007445.2 of Ailuropoda melanoleuca. Classification (NCBI taxonomy): domain Eukaryota; kingdom Metazoa; phylum Chordata; class Mammalia; order Carnivora; family Ursidae; genus Ailuropoda; species Ailuropoda melanoleuca. Next base: position 11,470,328 of record NC_048235.1, on the reverse strand, counting down.
GAAAAATCATTGTGTTCAATATTTTGCATTTTGCACTAGGAAAACATGTATTTGGAATCTTTGCCCAGCAAGCATCACAGATTTGCTGTTTGAAAGGGAGACCCACAAATATAAGGGCATACAAAGCTGGGGCAAGGGTAATACAGATGCTCCATAATGATCTCATCTAATAATGCTGTCGGCAGTCCTTCTCTGTAAACTAACCCATTAAAATGATGAATGCATGATTTTTTATTTTTTATTTGAATTCCCTTTAGTTAACATACAGTGTTATATTAGTTTTGGGTGAATATGTGATTCGGTGATACCATACATCAGCCAGTGCTCATGACAGGGGCCTCCACAATCCCCATCTCCTGTGTCACCCATCTCCCACCCCCTTCCCTCTGGTAGCCATCAGATTGCTCTTTATAGTGAAGAGTCTGGCACGGAGTCTGCTGGTCCCTCTCCTTCTGCTCCTCCCTGTTCTTTCTGTCTCTCTCTCTCTCAAATAAATAAAATCTTTAAAAAAAGGAGTCTGTTTCTTAGTTTGCCTCTCTCTCTCATTTTTTCCCTTTGCTTTTTGCTTTGTTTCTTAAATTTTACATACGAGTGAAATCATATGGTATTTGTCTTTCTCTGACTGACTTACTTCACTTAGCATTATACTCTCTAGCTCCAGCCATGTTGTTGCAAATGACAAGATTTCCTTCTTTTTTACGGCTGAATAGTACTGCATTGTGTATATATGCCACACCTTCTTTATCAATTTATCAATGGATGGACACTTGGGCTGCTCTCCTATCTTGGCTATATAAATAGTGTTGCTGTAAACATAAGGGTGCATGTATCCCTCTAAATCGGTATTCTTGTAAAAATGATGAATGATTTTAAGTGCCTTATACTTAAAAAATATTGGGGTTTTATTGAGGGGTGGTGCCTGGGTGGCTCAGTCAGTTCACGTGTCTGACTGTTGATCTCGGGGTCATGAGATCAAGCCCTGCATCAGACTCCATGCTCGGTGGGGAGTCTGCTTGGGATTCTCTCTCTCCTTCTCCCTTGGCCCCTTCCTTTGCTCCTGCTCTCTCTCTCTCAAATAAATAAATATTAAAAAAAATATATTGGGGGTTTTTACCAACAGAGACCATAGAGAGCACCTAGTTTAACCTCATTTCATAGATGATAAAGACAAAACTAAACAAACTTGGCCCAAGGCTGCACAGCTAGTTAGTGGCAAAGTTAAGTTGAAACCTCTGCAATATTATTTTATACACAGATTCCAAATTAGTGTTTGTGAGCCACTGTTGCAATTAATTTCTTCCCTGGCAACCCACTGCTTACAGCAAAGTTCACATTCTTAATCCCGAGTTCAAGGTCTTCCGTGATCTGGTTCCGAACTTACTTTCCACTAAGTTCTAATGAAACTGAACTACTCACTAGATCCCTGAACCTTTCTTCTAGGTGTTTCGTCCATTTTTTGAATACTCGTCTCTTTTTTCTAGATATCTAAATTATTCACACCTTGAAACACGTCTCCACGAAAGTCTCTTCTGATCTTCTTAGCTAAGCCTTACACTGTCACTGTCTCAGACTGAATCTGGTCTTTACCTCATGCAATTTACCACTTCCTATTGTATTAGGAGACCTACATGTTTTGAGCTTCCCTGTTACACTGTAACTTGTATTAAGGCAACATCTATTCAATCTGTACCCATCAGTCAAGAGTGACAGATCTTTTAAAAAGATACACCAGACCCCATCAGCACCTGCTGAAACCCAAGGCCACGCACCGAAACCGTCAACACCCCCGTGATTTATCCCCTTCCTACCTCGCCCACCTCACCCCATATCATTCTCTGCCTGGCTCACTCATCTGGAGCCACACTGGCCTCCATTCTGATCCTTAACAGGACCAAGTTCTTCCTCATTCCAGGCCTTTACATATGCCTCTGCCTTCTGCTCTGAGCACCCCTCTCCCAGACTGTGGCTTGGCTGGTCCATCTTCTTGTCCCAGGTCCAACGGCACAACCTCAGGGAGGCTCTGCCTGACCACTCCATCCACCAATGGACTCTCCAGTGGCTCCCTGCTGCGTCACTGGTTCAATTCCTTCACTTCAATGCCTTCCCCCTCTGTTACCGTGGCGTATTCCTCCTTACACAATTACTTTATTATCTGATTGCAGGCCTGGAATATAAGTTTCCATTACGGCAGGAACTTACCCTGTCTTGTTCAATGATAAATTACCAATGACTAGCACCAAGTAAGCACTCAAGAGACTGTGTTGAATAAATGAAGTAATGGAATTTTCTCACTATCTCTCACCGCTCTTGGCATTGTATTTCATATACATCAGTACTGAAAATAAATATTTGCGTAATGAAGGGAGAAAATAAAAAAAGGAAGAGGCCAATCATTCTAGTTTCCTACCTTCTATTCCAGTGCATTTTCTGTTATGTATAGTTTCTTTCCTATAAAATATTTAATGACTGAAAACATTTATCAAATTGTATTCTTAAAGATACAAAATAATTAAAAAAAACTCGAAAATCAGAAACAAGGAAAGAAGGAAAAAAAATGACAGAGTGGGGCAATGTTTTGCTCAGGGAGCACATACTGCTATCTTTACTGCAAACATTCTGGATAATTTGTAAGTGGTAAGCAAAGGTTTTGTGAAATTATGTTAGTCTGTTACATGTGACGAGAAAACCATCGATCATTCCAACAGCATCGTGTTCTTACTCACACTTAACTCAGTAAAGGTTGGTTTTTCTTTCTATTAAAGTCTAAATATTTTATACATGCTCACTATGTGACTTGGCATGTTCTCCTCCACCATGCAAATTCACACAAACCCTGAATGTGTAGTTTACTACTAAAATAACCAAAGGCTATTTCACAGTTCACAGTTATAGAAAGACACAATACTGGTTTGGAACTTTCTACTCTGCATCACTTTAACTCATAGTAATATCTCTCTGGTACATATAATTACAAACATGTAGGTTTGGAGATCATGTAAACACGAAAAAATTAGAGAATGAATTACATTATTTTGCAAGGATACATTTTCCCTTGGTTTATTAGAGCACATTATACAATGTAGTACCTTTCATAAAGTTTTGCTCTTTAGAAATAAAATTGTGGCTCCAAGAGTCAATTTAATGCTCACCAACCAATTTTAGAGTCTATGATCACCTTAAAGATGAAACTCTTTCCACTGTACAAAACAAAAACTAACCAGAATTCCGAACATAGTATGTTCATATTATATTCATGAAACTGTGTATGCTTTCAAGAGTACGTAATCACTTTCCAAAAAGTAATCTGAAATTCACTTAAAATAAAGAGAATACAAAATGATCTTTCAACCGTTGAGGAACATTTATGTAATTAGAGTCATTTAAAAGTGAAGATGAAATGAATCCTTTTTTTTTTCTTTCAGTAGTTGCAAAGTACTGTTAGGGCCAATTCCTTCAATTCCTCATTTCTTGCTACCTCTGCTGACCCCCTGCCCACCCCCATCTCCCCCTCAGTGGGCACAGACTTCCAGAACTTCCACATAAATCAATCTCTGGTTTCTCATGCATTACATTGTCTATTACAAGACTTTATGCAGTCTCCATGCAGAGGAAAAAAAGATAGAGATAAACACACAAAATGATAACAATGGTAACCAGCACTTACAGTGGAAAAGCACTTTACATTTTATCAGGCAGCTTTTAGTACAAAGATACTCTGGTATCAGATGAGAGGAACACAAAATTGTATTTCGACACTGGTTTGCAGCAGCCATACTAAGGGCTATCTCTCTTCTCCATCAGGTCCCACAACCCAGTGATTCTTCAAATCCTAGAAGCCACGTGCAGGACTCAGGAAGTTAAAGGAAATATCCACTACGGATTTCCTTTAGCACTGCTGACATCTGGAACAAAGTTAAGCTACCAGGTGAGGTGCAGCAGCAGACAAATTACAGAGAGGAGGAGAGTAGGAAGGCAAAGTCCAGGTGCCTGATCATGGAATATAGTTTTTTGTTTGGCTTTGGTTTTGCCTGGAACAGGGTCTCTTCCTAGGTGCAATAACTAACACCATCCGGAAGACCTCAAGGGACTAGACTGGCCATGAAACCAGCTGAAGACTTTCAGTCGTTTTGAGGGCAGGGTAGTATACATCGAAGGCCATCTGCACGAAGGGTAGCCCTTAAAACGGAGACAAGCCTGGACCTCAACCGGACCACCCTGATGCACTTGGCTGATAAGAGAAGACACGGTGAAGCTGAATCTCTCTGGGCTCTGCTGAATGAAAGTGTAGCATATGGGAGGGACTTCTCCCACCCTCATATTTTTTCAGTGGGTTTTGCAATCCTGAACTCTACGTAACATTTTTATTACCACACTTTTTGTTGGTTTACTTTGATCAGCCTAATTCTTTTTAAAAGTAGCCGTTTGCTGTATGAGAATTGCATTAACTACTTTAGGTCGCATGTTGTATCATTGATTGGTAGCTGCGAAGCAAAACCTCCATGCTCCGCCTTCCTAGAATAGAGGGATCCTGGGGATGTAGTAATATAGTTACTTGCTCTCCTATAATCTGGGAGCTTATTACAGCAGCTAGTATTTCTCATAGGGTTGTCCCAAAAAAATAAGCTAATTCTTTTTTTTTTTTAATTAATTCTTAAGAAAGAAATGCAGCAAGGTAAAATACTGTTTTCTTCCCTAAATTTCTCTTTTAAGGTTTATTAAAAATGGTTTTAAGTAAAGCCTTAAATGGCTGCTTAAAGATCCTTCCATGGCTTTCCATCAGCCTCAGGATAAAGTTCAAGGATCTCAGATTGGCTTACGAGGGCCGTTCTCTCCAGCCCCATCCCTGCCACTCTCCCTTTGCACGCACTCCACACACAGTTCTCCCACCCTCTGTCCGGAGGCAAGCTCTGCGCATGCCGTGTCCTCTAGGAAACTCACAGCACACACACGTCCCCACCGGCCTAACTTCTCTTCCCTGCTTGGGTCTAAAAGCCATGGGATTTCCTGCTGCAGGTGCGTGGGGTCCTCTGAGGCAGGTTACAGGCCCACCTCCTATGTTCCCACCGAATCCTGTACTTAACACTGCCATCACTGTTGTCACCCTAACATTTCCTGGTTACTTGACCATATTTACGAACAGATGTGAAGACCTGGAGAACAGGGATTCTGTCTTCCTCGGCCCCATATCCCAGGGGCTCACACAGTACCTCACACCAGCAATTCCTCAATAAATACTTAATACACTGAAACGCTGTTTGTTACATTTGCTTCCAAAAAACCAAAAAGACAAGTCACATCAAATTACATCTCACTTTTTGGCCTCTATGCTCACTCTTCACCTCTGGAGTCAATGATCAAATATTGAAAATTTTAGTGAGATTTTAGTAAAACATTTATTTATAGTTAACTTGATTCATTTTACTGTTTGCCTGGTCAGGACTGAAATTGGGTATGACTGCGTATGTTACTGGACAGATTTGCTGGATTTATAAATGATACTTTTTGTTCATTTGGGGAGTATAAAGAAAAAATAATCTGAAATGTTCATTTCTATAATGTTGCCCTTAGGCAAAGGGACCTTTATCACTCTCATTTTAAAAATTAACTAGTTAATACGGTTTAAGATACAAATGAAGCCCTAAGAAGTTCCTCTTACAAGTCCAATATCAGCAGTTTTGGAAAAACACTTGTAATTAAGGAAATTTGTTACATACAGTTTTTATGTTCCTTCTAAAAATATAAATGTGGTCAATGTGGTGAAAACCATTTGCATATCCATTACCAAAAAATACTGATTTACATACTGTATGGAAACTTTTTCTGAGTCAGAAAAAAAATATAATTATAACTATTTATAGCACATGTAAAATATGTTCTTGAAAGTCTTCGAATTACTAATACAAAAAACTATGAAAAACAGACATGTGAATTATTAATATAAAATATTATGAAAAAGTAGTACTTAAAATAAAGGTATTATTTACCTTTCTTAGTTAAAATGAAATCTGAAACTTCTAATTGATGGCTTAAAAGAGAGTATTCGTGGTAATTATATAACTGTTAATTATCACTATATATTTAATAATAATAATTGCATTATCAACTATGCTGAATAAAAAGTTAATTTTCATTTATGAGTTTTAAAATAAATAAGGCAAAGATCATACAAACTGCAGTAGATTCTGAGACTAACAGTAAAGCAGACAATTTTCTGTAACTCGAATAAGGAACAATTTGCAAAAATTTCAATACATTCTAAAATGGCTACCATACCCAGAAATAATACATGACAGATTTTATCATTATTTCCATTAAAAAGGTGGTATTTCCTGATCTTCACGACCTATAAAATTTTAACAAACATTCTCATCAGTAGGTACACAATCAGATAACTGAATCCTATTCAGAGGGCACTTTATATCAGCTAACAACTTTCTTCCATTCTCTCTCTATGCATGAAAAATGACCATGTAGAAAAAATAAGGTAAAATAGTATCATTATTTTAACAGTTGTGAAAGGGAAGCCCAGTAAACCAAGTCTTTAAGCTTCTGTGGAAAGGGTTCACTGCAAAAATATGAGAAGTAACAGGGTAAAGATAAGAGCACAAACCCTTAAACCACACTGCCTGGACTCACAGCTCCACACTTCTTGTGACCTTAAACCAGTTACTTAATCTCTTTGTGCCGCAGTTTCCTGTACAGATGATGAAAATAGTAACTATTTTATAGGCTTGATGTAAAGACTAAATACATGAACCTATGTGGGGTACTTAAAATAGTACCTGGCACATAATATTTCATATTATCATTTCTTTTCTACGGTATGTTAGGTATTGTGCTGCTAGAAATAAATTGCCAGCAAGACAAACATGGTCCCTGAGCTCATGAAGTTCTTAACAGATGTACTGATGGACACATTGACAATTTTTTCACATTGCTACGTGTTTCTATGTATATCTCATTGAGGTATACGGGACGTTAACTTTAGTACAGCACATGACAAACTGCTCCTTTTGTTATCGGAAGTTCCAGTTCTGATTTCCACAAACAATGGTCTGATCACCTCTGTGACAACTGGGGTCTAAATGGCCGTATTATCAAAGAAACTGAGTTGCTGATCACTTAGGCTTATTAATCTATGTATTCAGCTACAAACTAACATCACGCAGTGGGTTCCCAACTGCCCTTCAATATGGCATAAAGTGTTGGTATCAAATAAGGGCTCTGGAAATTTTTAACTGTTACACACATACACACGCCCTGCAGTCCGAATGTACTATTTATCCCTAACATCTACTATTGCTGCTGCAAAGACATGTGTCTCATGCTGCATGGAGACAACCACACTGCTATTATTCCACTTAAAAATGCCATCACCAGATAAAGCAAGTAAACAACTTTGTGTCTGGGGAATACACATATAACACACATTAATGGGTCCTGCTTTAAAAGCTTGAATATGAAATCATGGTGATGTACTCATTCATAAAGAAAAAAATTACCTGAGGAACAAACAGGTAACTTCTTTTTCCTGTATGTGTTCCCAAAATAATATAAGAATTTGCATGATATTCTTAGTGTCAATGAAAACTTGGAAGCATATGACATGTACAAAGCGAAAACAAATTTAAAATTATTGAATTTAGGCGCGCCTGGGTGGCTCAGTCATTAAGCATCTGCCTTTGGCTCAGGGTGTGATCCCGGCATTCGGGATCGAGCCCCACATCAGGCTCCACCACTGGGAGCCTGCTTCTTCCCCTCCCATTCCCAATGCTTGTGTTCCCTCTCTCGCTGGCTGTCTCTCTCTCTGTCAAATAAATAAATAAAAAATCTTAAAAAATAAAAAAAAAATATTGAATTTAGAGATGAATCTAAAATCCTAATGTGACTCATATATTGAAGATCTGCACAAGTATCTGCTTCCTTGGATCCTTTTTATTTTAATAAAATGACCTCTTTTAAGTACATTGTAATATGTTACACAAAGAAGGGATCCTATGGGAGAAGACCACAAAAATAGATCATATTCCTGTGTAATACCTACTTGTGGTTTCTGAAGGGAGCTGACATGAATGTATATTTCTCGAATAATGTGAATTGCTCATAGGCAATTCTACCCTCCCACGTACAAGATAATGGCCTATGTGTAGATATTTTTACAGTTTAGCAATGAAATTCATGCTAAAATTACAAAAAGTTAAGAAAGACTATCATCCTAATCTACAGTGTACTGAAGATTCTGTTCCGCAATGTCGAAATTTAATCATGTTAATATTTCAACAATGATATTTACAGGATTAGACTCTATTTTTTAAAACTGCAGTTAGTGGTGGTCTCTTCACATTATAGTCTCTCCATGTTCATGGGAAAAAACAAAATCAGTCTTTATTACTATGTTCATAAGAATACATAATACATCTACAATGAGGGTTTAGGCATATTAATTGATTGAGTTTACTTTGTCATTATTTTGAAAGAAGTCATAAAACCAAGAGCATTACTGTAACGAAAAAAAGTGTATATAAAATAAAACAATAATTATCCTCCAAAACCTAGTTTTCAGAGAGTCCTTCTAGTTCAGGATATCCACAAGAAAACTAATTTATATTATTTTTGATAAGATATAAATATATTTCTGCTAGTTCAAGTGTAATATTTGATAAAATTCAGTTTATAATTGATGGCTTTTGTTTTTAGGTTAATAAAGCAACAGTAAAGTATAAACTTAATTTACATTGCATTTTAAAAGTGTTTCATTAAGATACAGTATCTGCATTTACTAAGATGTTGTGAATTGTGCAAGACAAATTTGCTTCTTTGCTGCATTGTGTCTCCTTCTTATAAAAATAACCACAGAGGGGAGAGAATAAACAACAAAAGCAAAATCACTTCCTAAATTCTGATATAAAGTTAAAGAATCACTGAGTTATTTTAAAAATAAATTAGACTTTAAAATAGAATAAACTATCATTTAAAAAATACCCAACATAAGTACGAAGTTAAAGATTTACCCAGTATAATGAATTATTAGCACAAAAATTTATTTGAAAACCACAGAAAACAAATCTGAGGACCATTTACTATATAAGAATTTAGGAAAAGTCAAGGTAAAGGAGAAGAGATACTTAAGTCTGTTTCTTATTGTTAAAAAATAAAAGATGAAAGAAAACTACTTAAATTTTAGGTTTATATCAAGACTTTTTTGTCTCCTTGTTTATTGTTACATTTAAAACTTAATTTAGAAAATCTTAGCCTCCCTCTGAAAATATTTTTTCAGTCTCTATTTTAAGCTACATTTAAATCTGGGTTTAGAAAATCTTAGCCTCTCTTTGAATTATTTTTCAGAATTCATTTATAAATAATCAATTACTCACTTTGACAAAACAAAATTTCTCAATTCAAAGCCCCAGGAAATAGAGAATTCTTAAAGGGGACTATGTTAAAACAAACAAAACTGTTCTTCAAAAAGGCAAATATTTAATAGAAAGAAAAGAAAATGATGTTTCCTTCAAAATCAATAAAATGGTAGTATATACCTCAAAATCACTCCCTGAATACCCAATTCTCCCCTCTCTGAAACAATTACTCGAAAAGATGTTGGGTGACATCTGACATACTAAATCCATACTTGAGTCATTGTGCAAGAATTCATTTTGCATCTGGAAATCCACCACACGAATCCAGAGTTTTAAAATAAGAAAGCCTAAGAAAATTTCGCTCAATATTTATGTATGGTTTTTCAAAAATGTAACAGAAAAATAAAAATGACACAACTAATTGTTTGTTATAGTTTACTCATGTGTTTTCAAAGGTAAAAATTTCTGAATACAATCAGAACCAAAGTTTTAACTTGTCATTTTTACTAACACAGCTTTTTAAATTTAAAATATATATATATATATATATAAGCAACTTTGTTACTTAAGGACTTCAAATTTTCCCACTTTAGCAAAAGGAAATGCGATTTTTGAAAAATACCATTAGGACGCTGGCCTGCTTGTATTTCCAGGAAATTCTGGCAAACAATTAACTACACCAACAGCCTCTTCTAGTTTCCGCTGCACACAGCTTTACTCTGAGAGACTGAAATCTATGAGGTGCTGTCACATTAGTATAATACTTTGCATTATGCCTAAGATTTTATTTGTTAAATTATTATTGGTTTTTGTTTTATTTCTAGTACCAATTTCACAAAGAAGCTTACTAGCATGACAAAAATAAGTGAATCTTGTACACAACTTAGAGGGAATAAAAATGTGATGGTTTGAAAACCAGCTTAAAAATTCTGCAGTAATATAGAGAATATTTCTCAAACGGAGTAACTGCTGATGATTTTTTTTTTTAAGATTTTATTTATTTATTTGACAGAGACAGAGACAGAGACAGCCAGCGAGAGAGGGAACACGAGCAGGGGGAGTGGGAGAGGAAGAAGCAGGCTCCCAGCGGAGGAGCCTGATGTGGGGCTCGATCCCATAACGCCGGGATCACGCCCTGAGCCGAAGGCAGACGCCCAACCCGCTGTGCCACCCAGGCGCCCCTGCTGATATGATTTTTGAAAGTATATGGAAATACTTCCATATCAATCATATCCAAAAAAGAACGTGATGTAGATTTTATTTAAAAAATTTTTAAAAAATCACTATACCTTGCTTTTATCTTCTATTTATTTTCTAAATGTGCAGGCAAAAGTCAGGGCAAAAGTCTTTTTTATAATTCTGTCCATTTATTTATCCTCAAAGAATTAGTATCAACAACATTGCAAGACAGTTTCTTATGTACCAGAAATCCTAAATCAATATATTGGTATTTCCATCAGAAGAAAATGATACCCCATTTAGAGATCAAAAATGTTTACTTCTAATTTTGGAGTTAGGTAGAATTCTCCGTAGAATGGAAAATGACAAAAAGCAATTTATCAGTAGACACATAAAGTAAACCTATTTCTTTCAAGCATGGACTCCTGTGTTTATTTATAAAAAATGAGAGTACAGTAAAAATAATATTTTCAACACTACAAATGAGGATTATTACCTCAATTTCTAAAGAAATGCCTCCCTCAATGCTTTCTTCAAACATTCAAATCCCAGCTTAATAAAAACAAATGGCATTCCTCATTTCTTCAAAATTGCACATTCGATATCATAAGCTTTGCTTTTTTTTAGCAAGACACTAACACTTTCAAATTTAGTAATTAAGTATTCATAAGCCTGAGTTTAGACGGTAGTGTTCAGGGGGTGATGGGTTGACTCTGATAAATATATTTATCACTTTCAAATTAATGAATTTAAATACATAAAAATAAAACAAATAAGGTAAGTTAAAATAATACAAAATCCCTAAAAGAGGCCTGTGGTAGTTCATCACAAGACTAAATAAATAATAAATGTCTGTAGTATCACTGGAGAATTTTAACATTTCTATCACCCCATAATTCTATCCACTTCAGAATTAGAAAAGCAGTAACAGTCAAAACTTAGAGAATTTTACATTCTGAAGCTAAACATGTACATTTTCGTTTTTAACAAATTAAACTGGCCACTTACTGTATGAAGTTATTGAAAAATATGGGTAAGTGCTTTTACTTTCTAACTCCGATATCCAATAAAATGGGAAAATATTTTATAAGACAAATATTCCTTCAAGTAAACTATGCTAGTAAATAAGATGTGGCAAATTAGAATCTATCCAATAAAATTTAGTCAACAAGCATCAACCACGAAGGTTTTCTATTCCTACAGTAAGCCCAAGCATTAATAAAACAAAGAATATTTTAAATCATAAATTTCTAGAAATTCTACATGATTAAATAACAATTGGTCTAGAATCATAACTAATTTAATACGACTAACAAAAAAGGGAAGATTTTAAATTACAATTTATGAAGGTATGTAGATAAACTTTACTTGGGTTTGTGTATTTCCTTTCTGGTTAGACATCTAGATAAAATTTTCAGGGTTGAAAGTCTTGCACAATGGTAGAAAAAAAGTTTTTTTTAAATTTCTACAATGATGTTTATTAACATCAATTTTTTTACTGCCCTCTAGTGGCAAAGAGTCAAGTCACTGTATGAAGATCAAAGCCTATGATTAGGAAGACACATGACAGGGGCTATAAAAAGATCTTGAAAAATGGAACAGTAAAATTTTCCACCATATGTCATACTTCTTTTCTGGAGATTAATTATTAAACAAAAGAAAACTCTATATATGAAAGTCAAATTCTATTTGCTGAAAAAATTAAAAGAACGACATGAGCAGCATGAATAAAGTCACAACATTGTACATCAACCATTAAATAGAGTCAGTCGAAAAATGAAAAAAAATCAGTCATTTTTTTCTACATGACATTAGAAAATACTTGGCTAATTATTTAATTTTACTGGACTGGCTATCTTTAGACCTTAGAGGTGAACTTACAAAAGTTACTTTAAATGTTCTCTAAAATGTAAATTCTAAAAGTGTGAAGCAAATTCCACAGAACCAAGTAAACTAAATTAATATTCAGATCTGTGCATGAAAGACATTTTACAAAGTAGGTTTTAGGCAACAGTTATACCATGTATAAAACTGACAATTGGCAGGATATGAAAGTATATATAATTTTAAACTAAATTAACTTTTGTTTTTTACCAAATTAGCTCTCTCCAAATATTTTCCAGAGCATCTGCACAATTTTATTATTTTGCTTTATTTTTCAATATTCATTTTCCATAATCAGAAATAATGGTATTTTTAAGGCACAAATAAAACACTTACGATGATTAAAATAGCAATTGAAAAATAAAGTATTAGATGAACCGTGATCTTCCGTATCTGATATAAAATCTGCCAAACAGCTTTCCTGTATCAAAAAAAGCGTGATCTTGGAAATGTATGTAGTTCATTCACATGACTTGTCTTAGAGGAACATAGTAGAATGCAGGAGAGAAATAACCCCTAAAAAAGAAAAAAACCTCTAAACGTTGACAGAAAAGCTACCACAGGACGGATCCCAGAGGCAGGAAGGACAGGCCCGGTGCACATACCCCCTTCTCAGTTTTTCACCCTTAGGAGCGCCATGATCATGGGAAACAAATTGTGCGCTTGATGATTTTTGTTTATTTGTTTTTACACAATGTCAGCAGTGCTGGCAAACCACGGCCACCAGGCCCTTCTTTCTAGGGATTTCAATAAATGTTTAAGTCTTGTTATGTGAAAATGTGGAAGAAAAGTGTCTTCACACCTTCTTCTAGGCCCAAACATGAAAACCATCAGGAGGTTGACGAGGCTCTTTCTACATGGGAGGTGGCACAATCTTTAACAGCCATCGAGTCATTTCAAAAGTTCAGGTGTAAAGTGCTTCAAGATTTTCATCAAATGGAAAATTTTGAATGAAAAAGAACATTTTAAAAGCACTGCCTTGAGCAATGCTAGCAATAAATACAGCAGACAAGGACATGAATAAAAAAAAAAATTAAAGAATATTAACCATGGCACAATCCTTGAAATTAATATTTAAAGTAAAAAATATCTCACAGAAATATCTGTCTCATTCCCATTCCGCTAGAGATAGCAGCTGTCCTCTGGTGTGGAGAGTCTTCTGAACAGTTCAACACAGACGCATTACAACCGAGTTCCAATGTATGTTCAGAAACGGAGCAAGACTGCTTTCAAAAACCAGATTATTTTTCGGATAAAAGTTTTCTAAGAAGTTTGCCAGAATTAAGAAATTAGGATAATACACCTCAATAGCAACTAATTTAATTACAATTAGTCTTTGAGAAGAAAGAGTAGAAATCAGTTACCAGTTGAACTGGACAGCAAAGAGGAAATAATGACAGGAAATGAGCAATGAGTAGCTGAAAGACCAGAGATGCATCAAGGACAATTTTGCTCTCTACATAAATTTTGGCAAAATAATTTAATTTCAACCTTACGTTCACTTTCTAAGATTTGGCATACGTCAAATTTAAAAAGGCCTTAAGAGTAATGAAGAAAAATGAGCGCTCAAACTATCATGTAAATGGTTTCACTGAGCTAACAGTTGGTGCATCTCATAATCAGAAACATAAAAATATATATATAAACATAATAAATGTTACTAATATCTTTGCCACCAAATCTTACGCTAATTAAACGCATAAGCTGCTAAATGTGATGTTTGAAGAAATGTGGCTTTAGAAATGGCGTCCATCTGAAACAGCTTAAACTTTCAGAAGGAGACATTAGTAACCTTTCTGACGATTTGAGCAGCTGTCTGAGCCACTGTCAGTAATGACCTACTGGGAGTCTGCTGGAAAGCTGGTACTCTTCAGCTACTCCTATCAGTAATATGCTCTTGTAACATTTAAAACATCTGATCTTCCAGACTACACTGTCCTGGGAAGTGTGGTTCAGCTTCACTGTCAGACCTGAAAGTTCACTTCTGCAGTTGATATGGGGTTACTTAAGGAAGGGAGTACACTGGGAGTATTAAATCAGCACAATAAAAACCTAAGAAATTAAACACACACATGCACAGGTGCACGTAGTTTCAAAAACTTAAAAAATACAATGGGCGGCTGCAATTTTATGCTTTTACCACCACCCTTTGCCTTAAAAATTAACCTTTTCTAATTCTTGAAAAAAAATTTCACATTAAAAACATTCTCCCAGCATCAAGGACATCCACAAGCCAGTCTTAAAAACTTTATTTCTTCATCAGTTATTTTCTCCTTGCCAAGCCCAAGCAGTTCAACTTAAAACCATACACAAGAAACCACTGCCACGTCATCTGTTTTTACTGACAGGGGACTGAAAAAAGAAACCTGTTTTCTCAATCTGAAAATGGGGGGAAAATAAAGGTTTGGTAAAGACTAAAGTGGCTTTACATAAATGTAGTCATTTTAAACACCCACTAAAAATCTCTGTGGAGTTTCAGCTATTAGATGAGACTTCACTTAATCAAGTGTAGGTCATTTTGGAATGAGTCAAGTAATACCACCAAGGACCTGGTTGGGAATGGTAAATGCCATTTTTAGAAAGCAAAGCGGTTCCGCCTAGGGCTTCCTCCCAGAATCCAGTCCAAGTAATTTACATGAAATAGTACCATGCCATGTACTCCACTGATGCTAGAATATATTCAAATGCACAGGAACACGGAGCTCAAATGCACAGGAACACGGAGCACAAATTGTGAATAGGACAGTACCTACAAAATTCTCTTTTGGAATTCAATTATCATAGTCACTTGAGGGATACTGAATTATTTTTTATCTAATAAAGACAGAGATGGACATATCTGAGTGATTGTTCAATAGAGACAGATATTTAAGCCATCTGTGACTACAGAAAGGTAAAACGTCTGATGAATTAGTCAGTGAAGATAAAACCCCGGAGTGTGGGCTTGCTACTACTTGTCATTTACATAAGTTCAATTTATGAAGAGAATAAAGAAGTATGCATATGGATGTACGAAGAGATGTTAGGGTTTCTAATGATATAAGCCACTAAAGTATCAATCTTGTAAGAACTGCAAAATACTTTCTGCATTTCCTCCAGTGCTATGGCATTTCAGTCTAATGTTACACATATAAAAACATATCCTCTACCATAAATGTGATTTCTTCTCTGAAGCTTCTGCCTAGTAACCTTACAGAATACTTAAACTTTCATAAAAGTGGAGCCAAAAAAGGGACCAGTCTTAAATATGTAATATACATAAGTGGTAGACATACCTATTCTCCATCCCTTTGTCCAAGACTCTGAATTTACTTACATTGAAAAATCACTGACATATTTTTAAAAGAATAGAATTTTCCAGTAACTGACTTTCAAATAAGATGGTAATTGAAGGTGCCTGGGTGGCTCAGTGGGTTAAGTGCCTGCCTTCAGCTCAGGTCCTGGGATCAAGTCCCACATCGGGCTCCCTGCTTCTCCCTCTCT
>NC_048235.1:11439953-11454224 GCF_002007445.2 Ailuropoda melanoleuca | reverse complement strand
TGCTAGCAATAAATACAGCAGACAAGGACATGAATAAAAAAAAAAATTAAAGAATATTAACCATGGCACAATCCTTGAAATTAATATTTAAAGTAAAAAATATCTCACAGAAATATCTGTCTCATTCCCATTCCGCTAGAGATAGCAGCTGTCCTCTGGTGTGGAGAGTCTTCTGAACAGTTCAACACAGACGCATTACAACCGAGTTCCAATGTATGTTCAGAAACGGAGCAAGACTGCTTTCAAAAACCAGATTATTTTTCGGATAAAAGTTTTCTAAGAAGTTTGCCAGAATTAAGAAATTAGGATAATACACCTCAATAGCAACTAATTTAATTACAATTAGTCTTTGAGAAGAAAGAGTAGAAATCAGTTACCAGTTGAACTGGACAGCAAAGAGGAAATAATGACAGGAAATGAGCAATGAGTAGCTGAAAGACCAGAGATGCATCAAGGACAATTTTGCTCTCTACATAAATTTTGGCAAAATAATTTAATTTCAACCTTACGTTCACTTTCTAAGATTTGGCATACGTCAAATTTAAAAAGGCCTTAAGAGTAATGAAGAAAAATGAGCGCTCAAACTATCATGTAAATGGTTTCACTGAGCTAACAGTTGGTGCATCTCATAATCAGAAACATAAAAATATATATATAAACATAATAAATGTTACTAATATCTTTGCCACCAAATCTTACGCTAATTAAACGCATAAGCTGCTAAATGTGATGTTTGAAGAAATGTGGCTTTAGAAATGGCGTCCATCTGAAACAGCTTAAACTTTCAGAAGGAGACATTAGTAACCTTTCTGACGATTTGAGCAGCTGTCTGAGCCACTGTCAGTAATGACCTACTGGGAGTCTGCTGGAAAGCTGGTACTCTTCAGCTACTCCTATCAGTAATATGCTCTTGTAACATTTAAAACATCTGATCTTCCAGACTACACTGTCCTGGGAAGTGTGGTTCAGCTTCACTGTCAGACCTGAAAGTTCACTTCTGCAGTTGATATGGGGTTACTTAAGGAAGGGAGTACACTGGGAGTATTAAATCAGCACAATAAAAACCTAAGAAATTAAACACACACAGGCACAGGTGCACGTAGTTTCAAAAACTTAAAAAATACAATGGGCGGCTGCGATTTTATGCTTTTACCACCACCCTTTGCCTTAAAAATTAACCTTTTCTAATTCTTGAAAAAAAATTTCACATTAAAAACATTCTCCCAGCATCAAGGACATCCACAAGCCAGTCTTAAAAACTTTATTTCTTCATCAGTTATTTTCTCCTTGCCAAGCCCAAGCAGTTCAACTTAAAACCATACACAAGAAACCACTGCCACGTCATCTGTTTTTACTGACAGGGGACTGAAAAAAGAAACCTGTTTTCTCAATCTGAAAATGGGGGGAAAATAAAGGTTTGGTAAACACTAAAGTGGCTTTACATAAATGTAGTCATTTTAAACACCCACTAAAAATCTCTGTGGAGTTTCAGCTATTAGATGAGACTTCACTTAATCAAGTGTAGGTCATTTTGGAATGAGTCAAGTAATACCACCAAGGACCTGGTTGGGAATGGTAAATGCCATTTTTAGAAAGCAAAGCGGTTCCGCCTAGGGCTTCCTCCCAGAATCCAGTCCAAGTAATTTACATGAAATAGTACCATGCCATGTACTCCACTGATGCGAGAATATATTCAAATGCACAGGAACACGGAGCTCAAATGCACAGGAACACGGAGCACAAATTGTGAATAGGACAGTACCTACAAAATTCTCTTTTGGAATTCAATTATCATAGTCACTTGAGGGATACTGAATTATTTTTTATCTAATAAAGACAGAGATGGACATATCTGAGTGATTGTTCAATAGAGACAGATATTTAAGCCATCTGTGACTACAGAAAGGTAAAACGTCTGATGAATTAGTCAGTGAAGATAAAACCCCGGAGTGTGGGCTTGCTACTACTTGTCATTTACATAAGTTCAATTTATGAAGAGAATAAAGAAGTATGCATATGGATGTACGAAGAGATGTTAGGGTTTCTAATGATATAAGCCACTAAAGTATCAATCTTGTAAGAACTGCAAAATACTTTCTGCATTTCCTCCAGTGCTATGGCATTTCAGTCTAATGTTACACATATAAAAACATATCCTCTACCATAAATGTGATTTCTTCTCTGAAGCTTCTGCCTAGTAACCTTACAGAATACTTAAACTTTCATAAAAGTGGAGCCAAAAAAGGGACCAGTCTTAAATATGTAATATACATAAGTGGTAGACATACCTATTCTCCATCCCTTTGTCCAAGACTCTGAATTTACTTACATTGAAAAATCACTGACATATTTTTAAAAGAATAGAATTTTCCAGTAACTGACTTTCAAATAAGATGGTAATTGAAGGGGTGCCTGGGTGGCTCAGTGGGTTAAGTGCCTGCCTTCAGCTCAGGTCCTGGGATCAAGTCCCACATCGGGCTCCCTGCTTCTCCCTCTCTAACTGACAACTGAAATGGATAACGGATATAAAGCCAGGAGATAACCCAGCACTGAAGGAGCCCATCACATTACAAAACCTGTGTGGGTATCTCAGCTAGTTCTGCGATAGCTGTGACCACTTAGAAGGAAGATTCTTCTAATGAATTTGCACTGCCCATCCTGAGAAANAAGAATATTAACCATGGCACAATCCTTGAAATTAATATTTAAAGTAAAAAATATCTCACAGAAATATCTGTCTCATTCCCATTCCGCTAGAGATAGCAGCTGTCCTCTGGTGTGGAGAGTCTTCTGAACAGTTCAACACAGACGCATTACAACCGAGTTCCAATGTATGTTCAGAAACGGAGCAAGACTGCTTTCAAAAACCAGATTATTTTTCGGATAAAAGTTTTCTAAGAAGTTTGCCAGAATTAAGAAATTAGGATAATACACCTCAATAGCAACTAATTTAATTACAATTAGTCTTTGAGAAGAAAGAGTAGAAATCAGTTACCAGTTGAACTGGACAGCAAAGAGGAAATAATGACAGGAAATGAGCAATGAGTAGCTGAAAGACCAGAGATGCATCAAGGACAATTTTGCTCTCTACATAAATTTTGGCAAAATAATTTAATTTCAACCTTACGTTCACTTTCTAAGATTTGGCATACGTCAAATTTAAAAAGGCCTTAAGAGTAATGAAGAAAAATGAGCGCTCAAACTATCATGTAAATGGTTTCACTGAGCTAACAGTTGGTGCATCTCATAATCAGAAACATAAAAAAATATATATAAACATAATAAATGTTACTAATATCTTTGCCACCAAATCTTACGCTAATTAAACGCATAAGCTGCTAAATGTGATGTTTGAAGAAATGTGGCTTTAGAAATGGCGTCCATCTGAAACAGCTTAAACTTTCAGAAGGAGACATTAGTAACCTTTCTGACGATTTGAGCAGCTGTCTGAGCCACTGTCAGTAATGACCTACTGGGAGTCAGCTGGAAAGCTGGTACTCTTCAGCTACTCCTATCAGTAATATGCTCTTGTAACATTTAAAACATCTGATCTTCCAGACTACACTGTCCTGGGAAGTGTGGTTCAGCTTCACTGTCAGACCTGAAAGTTCACTTCTGCAGTTGATATGGGGTTACTTAAGGAAGGGAGTACACTGGGAGTATTAAATCAGCACAATAAAAACCTAAGAAATTAAACACACACAGGCACAGGTGCACGTAGTTTCAAAAACTTAAAAAATACAATGGGCGGCTGCGATTTTATGCTTTTACCACCACCCTTTGCCTTAAAAATTAACCTTTTCTAATTCTTGAAAAAAAATTTCACATTAAAAACATTCTCCCAGCATCAAGGACATCCACAAGCCAGTCTTAAAAACTTTATTTCTTCATCAGTTATTTTCTCCTTGCCAAGCCCAAGCAGTTCAACTTAAAACCATACACAAGAAACCACTGCCACGTCATCTGTTTTTACTGACAGGGGACTGAAAAAAGAAACCTGTTTTCTCAATCTGAAAATGGGGGGAAAATAAAGGTTTGGTAAACACTAAAGTGGCTTTACATAAATGTAGTCATTTTAAACACCCACTAAAAATCTCTGTGGAGTTTCAGCTATTAGATGAGACTTCACTTAATCAAGTGTAGGTCATTTTGGAATGAGTCAAGTAATACCACCAAGGACCTGGTTGGGAATGGTAAATGCCATTTTTAGAAAGCAAAGCGGTTCCGCCTAGGGCTTCCTCCCAGAATCCAGTCCAAGTAATTTACATGAAATAGTACCATGCCATGTACTCCACTGATGCGAGAATATATTCAAATGCACAGGAACACGGAGCTCAAATGCACAGGAACACGGAGCACAAATTGTGAATAGGACAGTACCTACAAAATTCTCTTTTGGAATTCAATTATCATAGTCACTTGAGGGATACTGAATTATTTTTTATCTAATAAAGACAGAGATGGACATATCTGAGTGATTGTTCAATAGAGACAGATATTTAAGCCATCTGTGACTACAGAAAGGTAAAACGTCTGATGAATTAGTCAGTGAAGATAAAACCCCGGAGTGTGGGCTTGCTACTACTTGTCATTTACATAAGTTCAATTTATGAAGAGAATAAAGAAGTATGCATATGGATGTACGAAGAGATGTTAGGGTTTCTAATGATATAAGCCACTAAAGTATCAATCTTGTAAGAACTGCAAAATACTTTCTGCATTTCCTCCAGTGCTATGGCATTTCAGTCTAATGTTAAACATATAAAAACATATCCTCTACCATAAATGTGATTTGTTCTCTGAAGCTTCTGCCTAGTAACCTTACAGAATACTTAAACTTTCATAAAAGTGGAGCCAAAAAAGGGACCAGTCTTAAATATGTAATATACATAAGTGGTAGACATACCTATTCTCCATCCCTTTGTCCAAGACTCTGAATTTACTTACATTGAAAAATCACTGATATATTTTTAAAAGAATAGAATTTTCCAGTAACTGACTTTCAAATAAGATGGTAATTGAAGGGGTGCCTGGGTGGCTCAGTGGGTTAAGTGCCTGCCTTCAGCTCAGGTCCTGGGATCAAGTCCCACATCGGGCTCCCTGCTTCTCCCTCTCTAACTGACAACTGAAATGGATAACGGATATAAAGCCAGGAGATAACCCAGCACTGAAGGAGCCCATCACATTACAAAACCTGTGTGGGTATCTCAGCTAGTTCTGCGATAGCTGTGACCACTTAGAAGGAAGATTCTTCTAATGAATTTGCACTGCCCATCCTGAGAAACCTCTGCTGAGTCAGAGAGCTCGTAGAGGGGAAATCCTGATGAAATGTGGCTCACGTCACCTCCAGTGAAAGGAGGTGTGTAGATGGGGGCAGGTCTAAGAGAAATGGAACAACATGACTTGCAACCCATTCTCCTCGTGAGGCCCAACAGTACAAAGCAGCAGCTACGATGGGAAAGTTAAATGTAAAGCTATAGGCACACATAAACCAGGAAAGTTCAATTAAAAAGAAAGCAGGGGATACAGTATTAATATCAGATAAGGTAATAATCTCTGATACAAAAAAACATTAATTTGGAATAAAAGGACCTATTAAGGCTGCAATCTACAATGAAGACAGAGTAGGCATGAACTCTGTAGCAAATAAAGCAGAAAGTAAGAAACTCATTAAAAAATGAACAGAAACAAAACTATAGTGGAAGACTTCAAAAATTTAACAGGTCTTTTAAATATATGAAAAAGCCAACAGACTTTAGAAGAATATTGGGGATTTCAATCAGTGATTTTCAATCAGGGATAGTCCCTCTTGCCTGAGAATGTGGGAAAGGTGGCGTGGGGAAGGAGAGGTGTTTGGGTCACCACAAAATCTGTTTGGCATCTCTGGACAAGTGGTACAAACACTAGGTATCTTAAAACACAAGGGGCAGGTCCTCAAAAAGAAGACTTGCCTCATCCATAATGCTAAACAGTACCCCAGTGGAATCATACTCAGTCATCTAAATAATTAATAAATTTGAATTTGCCTTAGTAGATACAGAGCAAATGTTGATACCTACAAATAAAGAAAATGCTTTTTAAGAAATACAATCATTCATGGGGCACCTGGGTGGTCAGTCACTTAAACATCTGACTCTTGATGTTGGCTCAGGTCATGACCTCAGGATCCTGAGACCGAGCCCTTCATCAGGCTCCATGCTGGGTGTGGAGCCTGCTTAAGATTCTCTCTCTTCCTCTCCCTCTGCCCCTCTCTTCTTTTCCAAAAACAAAACTAAACAATCATTCATAAAAACATATATTAGATAAAAGGTCTTCAAGTTGTGGTATCTATAATTCTGGGAGTAAGAAAAGCCATTCTGAGAGTTGTGCATGCCTGAATAGCTTTAAAGGAGTCAATTTCAGGCCTTGATACTGACTTGCCTGAAAAGGTAGCTGCAGAAGAAATTTTCATTTCTTACCTACACTCAAAAAAGAAAAGACAACTATCCAAAACCTTACCATGGGGCAATGCCCCAATAAATACTATAGAGCAGCAAACTGAAAAGCAACGAATACTTAAAGTGTACCCCAATAAAACAAAGCATTACAAACACTTTTAACATCCCATCTCAATAGGAGATACATTTCCAATAGAATTTTATTTTTATGGTCATTTTTTAAATCAAATATGCATATTTGTTTTTGGATCAAGTGTGTACTGATTATATTAAAAACTGAAAGCAGAAATTTTGTTTCTAGCTCTTAGAACCTTGTGGTCATAGAAAACAATTTTAACTCAAATTTTTATTTACATATATGGCTGCAAATAAAGAACTTTCAAGAATAAATAACATTACTTATTAAATAAAAGTAAATTGCATTAAAATAAAATATTCTCGGGAAAGTAGAATGAAAATATGTCTTGAAGAGAACATAAAATATTTAAAGTAGGGGTGCCTGGGTGGCATAGCGGTTAAGCGTCTGCCTTCGGCTAAGGGCGTGATCCCGGCGTTGTGGGATTGAGCCCCACATCAGGCTCTTCCGCTATGAGCCTGCTTCTTCCTCTCCCATTCCCCCTGCTTGTGTTCCCTCTCTCGCTGGCTGTCTCTATCTCTGTCAAATAAATAAAATCTTAAAAAAAAAAATTTAAAGTAACAAAGTGTCAATCTCCTAATTTATTTATAAATAAATGATAGTGAGCATAAATTGTTAGGACATTTACCATTTATTAATAGTAATGCACATTTAAAATTGTGATGTAAGCAGTTTTATTCAAAATATCAACATTTGTCACACATGGAAATTAATCCTTTGCAACTGTTCTTACTTGTGATGAAAAACATTAGATTTTAGCTAAAAAATGTGTAAGGGGATATTTAGTTTTTCAAAATTCTTTTAGTGAAAATGTAAGCCAAAAGTTTGAAGACCACTAGAAAAAACCTAGAAAAATAAAATCTGCAGTTGCAAAATGTACACAGAACAACGATTTAAAAAAGAACACCTACACATGGAAGAGGGACAAAGCTGTACTCGCCAGCATATTAATAGC
The DNA here is from genome assembly GCF_002007445.2 of Ailuropoda melanoleuca. Classification (NCBI taxonomy): domain Eukaryota; kingdom Metazoa; phylum Chordata; class Mammalia; order Carnivora; family Ursidae; genus Ailuropoda; species Ailuropoda melanoleuca. The sequence goes on along the minus strand of NC_048235.1, from coordinate 11,446,696 downwards.
CATAATTATGTCCAAGGAAAACAAGCAAAGGTGAATCAATTAGATAGAGCAGAGGTTACTAATTAGAAAAGAGAGAAAAGAAAAACAATTATAAATCATGGGAAGTAAGATTAGAAAAAAAATATGTAACAGATACCTACTTTTAGTCTAATCAGGAAAAAAACCCCAGAAAACAGAAATATAAAAACCTCAGGATAAGGAAAAGGCAGTTACAATTATATTTAGGCAGAATAATATAAAAAGCTCAAGGTTCTAGAAAGAATGGAGGTCTTAGCCTCTACTCTATAATTTATGTGCAAGACAAAAAATTCCTCGAAATTTCTATAATTAAGGAATTCACTCAAGGAAACCAGCCCCCACCCTAACCTGGGTATCTTTAGTAATTAAAATAAACTAAACTTTTCGGGCAAGTTTAATTGGAAATAATGATAGAGAGGAAGAGTCCTGACAACTGTATTCCACTAAAATGAAATTTAACTATCTTAATGATGTCTGGTTGTAATAATGATGTAACGAAGTTTTAAAATAAAAGTGGACTTGTGAATATAATTTTTAGAAACTGGGGGAATAAGGGGTGCCTGTGTAGTTCAGTCAGTTAAACATCTGCTTTCAGCTCAGGTCATGATCTCTGGGTCCTGGGACAGAGCCCCACATCAGGCTCCCTGCTCAGTGGGGAGTCTGCTTCTCCCTCTGCCTCTGCTGCTCTGCACAGACTAAGACCTACGATGCACTGTGCTATCATAAGGAATACTGCTTAAATGATGTACTCATCTATGATTATCTCAATTTCATTTTTATTTCTTCAGTACTTATTTTTATGAGTAATCTACTTAATTTATAATAGACATATAAAAGTAATAATATTTTTTAAATATATATGAGAAAGCTCATCCAATAGACAACATTAGTGGCATATTTGCTCTCCTAACAGTGGAAGGCCACTTTAAAATGTTTTTAGATAGTCTGAATGTTCTTGCATTATCCCCATTATAGTCAAGTTTTTATTATACTGAGGATAATTAAGTATGTTTTAGATATCTTTATTTTCCTCCCCCCCGGCTGTCCAGCTTTTGGTCATTTCACTGCTCATTAAAATTTCCACAAGAAAATGGTCAGTGAAAGAAACCCAAATAAAATTCAAGGCAAGTATAATTTTCTTCTTATCAATAGATCTGGCAAATTCTGTTCCTAGAGGATTTCTGCACAAGAAGAACAATACCAATTGTCATTTACATGACTTAAAATATGGCCCCAAATCTAATTTACTTAAAACACTGTAATTGTCTTATTCAAATGGAAAAGTTTCAGGGCTTTGCAACCAAATGTGCTGCAACTGACCTGGGGGTCAAGGGGAGTTTTGCTTTGAGGGTAGGTCTCTAAGGACATGCAAGCTTCAAAAAATCTCAGAACTGACCCACTCTCATGGTCAACAGTTTGAGAGCCCCCTGCAGGATGGATATACACCAGAGGAAATCTCTAATGGCAAACTCTCACGCGGTGTTTGCAGAAGCTCCAAAGTATGGTAGTGTTACCAATGTATTTTATTTTCACTTCTGGCAAAGATTAGCCAAGGATCCTTTCAACGTCCTAGGACCCTTTCTCCTCTTTGCAGTCATTAGGGTTTGCTGTTCCCTTTCCTTTCCCCACACTGAAATTATCTATATACACCTTCTTCTGTATAGCGTACCATAGGAAGTGGTAAGGTTGAAGTCCAAATATTTAACCAAAGGAACTCTGTTCCTGGCCTTCAGGACTGAGAATGAATATTATAGAGTAGTTCTTCTTCTTCTTCTTCTTTTTTTTTTTTTAAAGAATTGTTCATCTTATGTTATACTCTGGGTTGAACAAGATTTTGTGGGTTATCCTGTGAAACCTACAGTATTTTGAGGAAATCGTTTTTGAGTTCCAAGCACAGTTTTAAAATAGAGATTTAAATAAATTAGGGGTTGCCTTCATCCGTTTGGTCTAAATATGGTTTGATTATCAAATTTATAACATAGCATTAATATATTATTCCTACTAGTTAATAAATAAGTCACTTAGGACAATATAGCCAGATAAATGACATTAGGGGCCCAGCATGAAACTAGTTCCAATAGTATATAAGAAACTTCCATACTTTTTAATGATGACCTTACCCAAGGGATAAGTTAGTATTCACAGCCGTTTGAGATTCTTTCCAACTCTACGATTCTATTACTCATTTCTAAAAATGGCCTGGTCCAAGCTGGATATTTTGTAATTAAAAAATTCAAATTTATAGGAACTCTTCCAAATGTCCGGGAATATCTGACACAACAGAAGAAAAAAAAACATTACTAAAATCACTCCTTTATATTTAATATAAAGCAGAATTTTACATATATATTAGACAGACAGAAAGATAGCTATTTTATTTTTTTTTAAGGCCGATGCCATTACTTTAACAAAATACTGGTCCAAGTGAAAGAATACTAGGTAAGAATCCAGAACTGGCTTCTGGGTCTCTTTCCACCAATATCTACAGATGTCCACAGTCAAATTTCTTAAATTCTCTAGGTCTTGATTTTCTCATGATCTCGGTAAGTCCATCACTGTCTAGAGTTACATAATTCTTTTGAACTGTAACACATGAAATATGAATTAGGTGAAATGAAAATGTGGCAGTTAAGGTTTTAATTTTATTTTACTACTGTAAAATTATGAAATTGGGGCATATGGTAGCAGAGCTTAATACTAAACAAAACAGAGATAAAAATCTCAGCTTGTTTCTTTATTCTAGTTTGAAGAATTCATTTATGCAGAAACTCAGATGCTTATCCATATTCAAGAATAAAAATTATTAGAAACAATGTTTCCATCAGAGATTTGTACAAATAAACACAAACTTTAAAAAAAAATCACTTGCTGACTCTTCTGGCTAACTGTATAAAAGAAATCCTAAAATAATCTCATCATCTTTGATTTATGGATCTTTGCTTTAAATCACTTATTTTAAATATCCACATTGAGATTACTTTTTTCCCCAAAGTAATTGGCTAGTAGCTTAAAACATAGATAAATTAGTGACTATTATTACTGGAAACAAAGAAGAGATAATGTTAATATGCTAATTATAACACACACACACACACACACACACACACACACGTGAGATTTTGTTTTCAATTCACTTCAAGGCTCCTGGGAAATAATTAAAGAATTTGTTGCTACAAAGCCTAATAGAGGACTGAAGGGGGATCTAATAAAATTAATACATCAAACTGGGTTATTTATTCCTAAACAAACCAACATAACTGAAAAAGATCATAAAAAAAAAGAATGCGTTATTTTCATTATCAGGAAAATTTCCATGTAGGTACAGGGAAAGAACACAGTTGCAGTTTATGATAATGTCACCTGAAAAGAGGGGTGTTACGTGTCAGTTTAAATTAAAGTACAATAAAAGAATTTCAGAGCTGAAAGAATCTCTGAGATCTTCTATTCCAAACCAGTCCTTTTTAAAGGTCTTTTGAGTCGTTATTTTAGATTTTGTTATCCAGCCCAAGTTAGGCAGCGGACAGTGGGGCACAGAATAGAACTCACGTCTCTGATATCCTTTTCCTTACGCTCCATGGCCCATGTGAAGAGAGATCAGACCACTGTCAAATACACTGGGGATCTTAATACTATAAGGAAAACAAGTTAACAAAGTAATTTGGTTCTGAACAAAGTGTGAAAAATTAGGTATTTAATGAAATAAATGACAGTGAAACATTTTTATGCCTTTTATTTGTTGCCTCTGAGCTCCAAAACATTTTAAGCTGGCAAACATTTTTTTAATCAATGTAATGACTTGTTAATATTATTAGGAATTTTAGTTTTGTAAGTCAGATCATCACTCCTTCCTCTTTCTCCCGTGTGACCTGAGGAACCCATGAGGTGAGTCCTGGGTCTCCCTGACTTCCTTAGACAGCAGTGTACCTCAAGTTCATTTCAAGGAAGATGGTGTCAATTCCTACAACAGAGGAGGTAAACTGAGCAACAGAGTGAGGAAGGAGTACCCAACCCAAATCTTCCCAGGCCAGTCATTTTTGGAATATCCTCCATAGAAAAATATTCTGCAATAAGATTCAGACACACTATCACATGGTAAAATATATCTGTTAGAAAATCTGTCAAATATTTGTTTAAAATGCACATTGTTTTATAAAAATCAATTGTGATTGCATGTAGACAAGAAAGACAGGGAAAGGTGTGTAATTTAAAACCCATGGCTCTCCCCCAACCAGCCTCTGGGCTGACAGTAAGTTGTGGGCAAGTCACACCTATGGAAAACATGTATGTACTTCAGAAATGTGGAAATGTAGTAAAAATATCCCGCCAGTTGAAGAGAAAGCTGAGTGATTATCCAACAATGTAAGTAGATACGCTTTCATGTCTAAGTGAGAAATCTCAGTAGGTGAACCCCACTGACAAACACAGCAAAATATCTGACTGGTAGAGAAGTTCCTGATTCAGAATCCCTTCCTATTCTCCACTTCTCACCGCCCCAAAGGGGCAGAGACCACTCCAACACTCTAAGATTGGGTATTTACAGGGAGTGAGTTCACAGAGAAGGGTTTAAGCCATATTCCATAGTGTTCTATTTTATCTCTATCTCTATATCCTCCTGCTGGCGGGGCTGATCTGCCCCGGAATTACAAGCCAGGTATATACAGTGTGAGCACCAAGGCTCTTCCCTCACCTGCAGCCTCCCTACGCCACTGCCCTGAAAGGGTCTCTCCCATCTAATTAGCCAACAGCCGCTCCCAAGAAAGGATCTCATCCATCACTCCTTGGGAATATAACACTTTAGACTTCAGTGTATCATTTATTGTCTTGAAAGATGATGATAAACCTCTTGAAATTCCTGACCTAGATATCTATTCATTTTCACAGAGAACTATTTCAAGCGTTTATTAAAATATGGCTGATATTTTAAAACAATTTCCTGGTATGTATGGATATTTCCATGTTGCAACTTAAATGGAAAGCCAAGGGTAATTTTTTTGAATAAATTACAAATAAGCTTTGCTGATAATCATAAAGTTCATTTATTATACCACTTATTTTTTTCATTAAAAACTAGTTTATAAGTTTCAAACATAGAGGGAAATTGGGAGGCACAAGACCATACCCACCTAATGTTCATTGTAACTAATAACCACACCATACGCTATAAAGCTAAATTTACAACTAGAAAGTTTATATTTTCTGAGTGCTGTATCTGTAATACGACAGTCTCAATAGTTTTTTGTTTCTTCTTAGATTTTCAAATCCTGACAACACACAAGAAGCATAAAAACTAAATTTTCATTTCCCTTATGACTGAACAGCAAGCACTCAATATTCTATGGCTCTCTTATTATAGTTTCCCATAATGTGAAACTCAGGAGAAAAGAGGCAAATGTCAGTTTTGACAGATAAAATTTCTTCTTCTTCTTCTTCTTCTTTTTTTTTTTAAGATTTTATTTATTTATTTTGAGAGGGGATGACGGGCAGCGAGAGAGAATCTCGAGCAGATTCCACACTGAGCACGAGCCCGATGCAGGACTCAATCTCACCACCCTGAGATCATGAGCTGAGTCGAAATCAAGAGTCAGATGCTTAACCGACTCAGCCACGCAGGTGCCCAGCAGATAAAATATCTTTAAAAAAAGTAAGAGTACGAAGGTATGAAGGCACAATTGTAACTTACCTAAACCCACCAAGAAATGAGAAAGCAAAAAACTGAGGCCAGCAAAGAAAACCATTTTTTACCTGCTTCTCCCATGCTACTTTCTATCCCTCTGTAGTAGGCTGAATAGTAGGTTGAAAACGCACATCCACCCAGAACCTCAGCATGAGATCTTAGTTGGAAATTAGGCCTCTGCAGATATAGACAGTTAAGATGAAGTCTTACTGCACTGGGGTGGGCCCTAAGTCCACCAAGGACTGGTGTCGCGGTTAGATGAATACATAACAAGGTTGGAGAGGACATAAGCACACAGAGGTAAGACGACCATGTGAAGACAGAAGCAGACACCTGCGTGATTCAGCCACTAGCCAAACAATGCCTGGGCCACTAGAAGCTGGAAGAGGCAAGGAAGGCTCTCCCCTCAAGCCTTCAGGCCAACCACAGCCCGCTGGCACTGTGAAGTTGGACTTCTAGCCTCCAGGACTATGAGAGAATACATTTCTATTGTCTTAAGCCACCTGGTTTATAATAATTTGTTAACGTAGCCCCAGGGAACCATGCATCCTCAAATGCCTAAAAACCCAACCAATGAAGCATTACATCTTTCTTGGGCCAGTTCAGGGCCTTGTTTTTTGTTTTTATCCATTTCGTGATTTACACTAAAATGTGAACTTAGCCATCAGCCTAACAGTCTAGTACTATCACTCAAAATGGTATCATGTTTTGATTTCAATCTTCAGTAGTGATTTAGTTTTGTCTATGTTTCGTAAAGTTCAATACAGAAATGAGATCTGGATCTCCCTCTGGCCTAAAAGAAATAGAATAGAACATTCTCAGTAAAAATTTAAAAACAAAAACCATTTGGGGCGCCTGGGTGGCACAGCGGTTAAGCGTCTGCCTTTGGCTCAGGGTGTGATCCCGGCGTTATGGGATCGAGCCCCACGTCAGGCTCCTCTGCTATGAGCCTGCTTCTTCCTCTCTCTCTCCCCCTGCTTGTGTTCCCTCTCTCGCTGGCTGTCTCTATCTCTGTCGAATAAACAAAATCTTTAAAAAAAAAACAAAACAC
>NC_048235.1:11421994-11438826 GCF_002007445.2 Ailuropoda melanoleuca | reverse complement strand
TTTTTTTTTTTAAGATTTTATTTATTTATTTTGAGAGGGGATGACGGGCAGCGAGAGAGAATCTCGAGCAGATTCCACACTGAGCACGAGCCCGATGCAGGACTCAATCTCACCACCCTGAGATCATGAGCTGAGTCGAAATCAAGAGTCAGATGCTTAACCGACTCAGCCACGCAGGTGCCCAGCAGATAAAATATCTTTAAAAAAAGTAAGAGTACGAAGGTATGAAGGCACAATTGTAACTTACCTAAACCCACCAAGAAATGAGAAAGCAAAAAACTGAGGCCAGCAAAGAAAACCATTTTTTACCTGCTTCTCCCATGCTACTTTCTATCCCTCTGTAGTAGGCTGAATAGTAGGTTGAAAACGCACATCCACCCAGAGCCTCAGCATGAGATCTTAGTTGGAAATTAGGCCTCTGCAGATATAGACAGTTAAGATGAAGTCTTACTGCACTGGGGTGGGCCCTAAGTCCACCAAGGACTGGTGTCGCGGTTAGATGAATACATAACAAGGTTGGAGAGGACATAAGCACACAGAGGTAAGACGACCATGTGAAGACAGAAGCAGACACCTGCGTGATTCAGCCACTAGCCAAACAATGCCTGGGCCACTGGAAGCTGGAAGAGGCAAGGAAGGCTCTCCCCTCAAGCCTTCAGGCCAACCACAGCCCGCTGGCACTGTGAAGTTGGACTTCTAGCCTCCAGGACTATGAGAGAATACATTTCTATTGTCTTAAGCCACCTGGTTTATAATAATTTGTTAACGTAGCCCCAGGGAACCATGCATCCTCAAATGCCTAAAAACCCAACCAATGAAGCATTACATCTTTCTTGGGCCAGTTCAGGGCCTTGTTTTTTGTTTTTATCTATTTCGTGATTTACACTAAAATGTGAACTTAGCCATCAGCCTAACAGTCTAGTACTATCACTCAAAATGGTATCATGTTTTGGTTTCAACCTTCAGTAGTGATTTAGTTTTGTCTATGTTTCGTAAAGTTCAATACAGAAATGAGATCTGGATCTCCCTCTGGCCTAAAAGAAATAGAATAGAACATTCTCAGTAAAAATTTAAAAACAAAAACCATTTGGGGCGCCTGGGTGGCACAGCGGTTAAGCGTCTGCCTTTGGCTCAGGGTGTGATCCCGGCGTTATGGGATCGAGCCCCACGTCAGGCTCCTCTGCTATGAGCCTGCTTCTTCCTCTCTCTCTCCCCCTGCTTGTGTTCCCTCTCTCGCTGGCTGTCTCTATCTCTGTCGAATAAACAAAATCTTTAAAAAAAAAACAAAACACNGCTTCTCCCATGCTACTTTCTATCCCTCTGTAGTAGGCTGAATAGTAGGTTGAAAACGCACATCCACCCAGAGCCTCAGCATGAGATCTTAGTTGGAAATTAGGCCTCTGCAGATATAGACAGTTAAGATGAAGTCTTACTGCACTGGGGTGGGCCCTAAGTCCACCAAGGACTGGTGTCGCGGTTAGATGAATACATAACAAGGTTGGAGAGGACATAAGCACACAGAGGTAAGACGACCATGTGAAGACAGAAGCAGACACCTGCGTGATTCAGCCACTAGCCAAACAATGCCTGGGCCACTGGAAGCTGGAAGAGGCAAGGAAGGCTCTCCCCTCAAGCCTTCAGGCCAACCACAGCCCGCTGGCACTGTGAAGTTGGACTTCTAGCCTCCAGGACTATGAGAGAATACATTTCTATTGTCTTAAGCCACCTGGTTTATAATAATTTGTTAACGTAGCCCCAGGGAACCATGCATCCTCAAATGCCTAAAAACCCAACCAATGAAGCATTACATCTTTCTTGGGCCAGTTCAGGGCCTTGTTTTTTGTTTTTATCTATTTCGTGATTTACACTAAAATGTGAACTTAGCCATCAGCCTAACAGTCTAGTACTATCACTCAAAATGGTATCATGTTTTGGTTTCAACCTTCAGTAGTGATTTAGTTTTGTCTATGTTTCGTAAAGTTCAATACAGAAATGAGATCTGGATCTCCCTCTGGCCTAAAAGAAATAGAATAGAACATTCTCAGTAAAAATTTAAAAACAAAAACCATTTGGGGCGCCTGGGTGGCACAGCGGTTAAGCGTCTGCCTTTGGCTCAGGGTGTGATCCCGGCGTTATGGGATCGAGCCCCACGTCAGGCTCCTCTGCTATGAGCCTGCTTCTTCCTCTCTCTCTCCCCCTGCTTGTGTTCCCTCTCTCGCTGGCTGTCTCTATCTCTGTCGAATAAACAAAATCTTTAAAAAAAAAACAAAACACCATTTTATTTCTACAAGAAACTGGCCAATATGTATTAACAATATGTATTATAAGCACTATAGGGTTATAAGAACTATTATTTACTTTTTTACTATACAGTATACTTGTGAGTGAATTTCTTCTATCTTATATTAATTAAGCACTGATGCGAAACACATAGTAGGCACCCCATAAGTATTTCTTAAATTAGAGTGACTACTCTAGCAGTGTACTACTGTTATAAATACCTGGGGACAGTGATTTCCAATCTCCTAACACTTTCATAAGGCATTTATTTATTTGCCCCCAAAACATTTCAGTGTTTTATTTTACTAGTTTGTATAAAACCAACTCAAACATTTCTTTTACTATAAGCAACCTCTTTCCTAAGAAAGACTTAACTATTAGAAAATAACTTTAATGGGTTATGTAGATATTTTACTCAACTCTCCTAAGAGTTTTTAATCAATATGCCTTTCCCCCTGCCCCACCCTCTAAAAAATGTCAATAGCATTACAAAGAAATTCTGTCTCTAAAACATGCTAAGGGACGTTCAGAGACTGAAAACCAGGTAAATTCAGGGAGAAAGTATCAAAAGAATACACACGCTTATGATATGGAGCACTGGGGGGTGGGGCAGGGAGGAATATATGCAAGATGCTTCGAATCAACAACAAATACGAATATATTAATCTTACCTATATACAAAATGACATTAAATGATTATAAAGTAGTAAGATTATTAAGTAAAAACAGAATCTTGGTTCTCTCACAGAATCCATCTGAAACGTATTATTTCTTTGAAATCATCTTTCTATAGCATGAAAAGCTTAAAGGCTTTTATTCTGTAATTTTATAACTTTTAAAATTCTAAATCAGTATCATGTAGAACTACACATTATTGCCATGTTCTGCAGAACCCTGGTTCCTATTTTAGTACTTTTAACTCATTTTGAGATTAAATTTATTGTAAAATTTTCTTTACAATTTTTAAATCCGGCAAGTGCAGTGACATCAGGACTCTTTTGAATCACAGATGAATACTTTATATTTTATGAAACTCATTATTCCACGAGTACAGTATTTCTGGCTTTTATCCTTTCAACTGTGAGGAAAACATCTCTAACTCTAAAGGTTAATGATTTGCTGACAATTATAAATGTTTATAAAAGAGGGGCAATTTCTTGGTCTATTTAAGAACATTCATTCCTTAATATTTTATTAATCACAGTGAGAGCCTCTGTTACATTTAATGAATAGCACTTTTTTCAGGAAAAGGCTTACACAAATAAGAGATACTTGGGCTAACGTACTCCACCAATTGCACTATTCAACTAAAGTACAGCAATATGCCGGCAATGGATGCAATGACTAATAGTCTGAGTAAAGTTCAGACAATAGGGGGTCACCTCGCAGTTTTTGAAAAGGCATCATACAATAATGTCCTTTATGTGACGTCTTATTTTAAGGTGGTCTCACAGCATCAGACAGAATAACACAGTGAATTTCTTTCCTTTTGCTTTAAAGAGACAAAATGATAAACCTGTTTTTTTTTGAAATTCACAATTGCTTTCCTATAGAGCTAGAAACCCTTAAAAATTTCACTTCACTGAAAAAAAAAAAAAAAAAAATTTCACTTCACTGTTTTTTCCAGTTAGTACAAAAAATCAAGTAAATGTAAGTGGCCCTTTTCCAGCCTGACAAAAGTAATTTTAAGTGCGTGTTTGTCACTTCTCAAAAAAGTGGACTAAAAGACAGACGTGAAGGTTAAGCAGTCAGTCAACAAGCTTCTCTGCTCAGACAAAGGTATTCTGAGTACATGTGTTCTGGGAGAGGAGGCCTGCTGCAAAGTAAAACAGCAAACAAACAAAACCCCAAACAGAAGACATAGTCTCTAACCTTGAGTCTGCCATCCAAAGAAAGCAATAGAATAAAGAGCTTAACCAATTATATCAGGGTGTGAAGGCAGCCGATTAAAAGCCCAGGGAGGCTGTAGTGAGTACACAAGACATGAGTAGTTTGCAATCATCTGTTGAAAAGAATGGTTGAGAACTTATGAGTTGACAAGGAAGAAAGGAGAAGCTACAGGGAGGAAACAACCTGTATGACAGCTTAGCATGTCATACTCAAAAGAACACCAAAAGTGGCATCAGCCGCAATTTTTAGTCCTGGATCTCACTATCAGCCGTGTCAACTCAATGAAGTCACTTAATCTTTTTGCATCCTCAGCAACTCATTCATTCAATTCAATAAGGACTCACTCAGCACCGAGTGCTACCAAGTGCTAGGCAGAGTTCTAGGCTCTGAGGATATTAAATTTAACAGAAGTTCCTGCCTTTGTGCAGCTTACATTGATAAATTGTAAAATTGAAGGAATTTAAGAGAAAGCCATGAATTGAAAATGCTGCTAGGAAAAATCCATAGCTGGTTTCTCTCTTTCAGCTATCTTCTTTTTGCCATTCAACGACAAGAGAGATCTTCCCGCAAATATGTTCTGTTCTATCACTGTGTTCTGTGTCAAATCCCCAGTGGACCCCAGATGAACACCTGAATCCTTTTATCTGAGATTCAAGGTCTTCCACGTCCTGGCTTCCACCGATTTTTGTAGCCTTCTCTTCCAAAATTCTCTTTCATGAACTTCATGCTTCCAAGTAGATTATTTGGTATTTTTTTCAAATATACTTCCCACATTCCAAATTCTGCAACTTTGCCCATGTGCCTCCCTCTGCCTAGATTGCCTCCTCTCTGTCACTTGTCCATAATCCTACCCCTTCGTCCATCAGGCTTGATATTTTCTTGATACGACACTATGACTATGGCGCTACTCTCTGAATAGGAGAGACAGAAGAGAGAGAAGATCCCCGAGAAAGATAATTTGCCTTTTTGGATTGAAGAGGAAAGTTAAAGGCAGGGAAGCTAATGAGGAAGGTATTATAAAACATGACTGTGATTGCATTATAATAGGTAAATCCTAAAAAAACCTTCTGGTTTGTAGAATCACTACATTATGACTAATGATTGAATATATATAAATAAAGGGAAAGAAACCAGTCTAAATGGATGCAGAATTACATGATTATGAATAGGACGATAAAGAGCATAGTCGTAGGCTTTCAATAAATGCTGATGAAATTCACTTTTTTAGAATTTATGAAGTGATTTTCCTTAATAAATCATAAATTCCTAAAATACATGACAGTTAAATATTATATATTGATTTCTGATTTTACAGACAGAGAAAAACACTGCTATACAGTAATTGTGACAAAGTACCAGCGACTTAACACTCAATGATTACTGGGTTAAAAATCTTATTCTATAGAGAAATCGGGTTCACCACTAACCATTTCACTAACAATTTCCCTGCATTTAAGGGAAGGAGGAGTTGTGTAATAAACAGCACATACAGAATCAGGTCATAAAAGGTTGTTAACTTCAGATCTCTTGCTTTGTTTGAAAGAAATCAAATGTTCCAGAGAGAGTGAAACACCCCTGCCTCTGCTTCCAACTCTCTCCCCCTTCCCTTCGTCCGCCCTTTCACAGCCCTCTGCTCCGTGTGACACTCTTGCTCCTTCCCAAGCCCACAGCTTCAGTAGTTTCCTGTGGGTTTCACTCGCCACCTCAAATATGTTAGCCTATAGGAAAAGCAGGCCTATTTTCATGGCTGACGTCTATCAGGGACTCAGACATTGACGTTTGATTGGATTATGACTGAGTAAATCATTAAAAAAAAAAAAAGGTATAACTGAGGAATTCTCCTAAATAGAACAGATATAGATATATATATACATACACATATATATGTATGTATATATATATGTGTGTGTGTGTGTGTGTATAATTTTGCTCTTGGTGAACTAAGAAAGAGAGAAATAATTTAATGTACTATATCAAATTTACCTTTATTCAATCTTAAGGTCCTCTGCCCTAGGGTCACAATGGTGACCTACTGTCGTGTCAGAGCCTGGAACTACTTATCTCTGCTTCAGTGTTTCTGTTTCCACACCGCAGAGATCAATCAAATCTTCAAGTGGTCTCCTTCCAATGAGGTACCTCATTAGAGTTTAAAGTCTACCCTAGGAACTTAGAGGTGGATATCTTGGGATTGCTAATTGACATATTCCTGGAAATGGAGGATCAGAAAAGAATTTTACAAAATATATACAAGGGGATGTTCTTTTAAATGAAAAGATACTATCAGCTGTCTTTCTCCATGAATATACTTTAAAAATCTTTAATATTGAATTCTACCCATGTTCTGCTTCAGTGGAGGTGGGAAGATATTCTATGTTTACAATTCTAATGCCTACCTCTTGAGAAACTGAGGCACTACTGAAATAAACATTATTAATAAGCATTTTAATAAAGCAGGTGTTTATACTGATATCTGAGCATGAAAGTAAATAACTTTTTTCGATTTATGAAAGACTTGGCACCTGAATCCTCTATTCCTAACTGGAAGCATAAAAGGAAAGATTGAGCTTACCTTTCTGTATGAAATGTAATATGCATGAAATTTAAATATACTTTAAAGAAATCAAACATATTATCAGACACTCACAGACCTTAGTAGTTTAAAAAAGTCTCAGAATCATTTAAAATAAACAACTGTACATTAAAAATCAACTATAAAGCTTTAGTTTCTGAATTTTGAAATTTAATTGTTCTACCCATTAAGGACGCCATTTGTGGGCTCAGCCCTTAATCCTGACATGTAAAAAGGGGCTCTAATGTAATGCCACTCAACTCTTAAAAATACCACATTTCACCCAGATGAGTATTATTGCCTTCAAACAGCCATCTCAGGGGTTATCCCCTTTTTTCCTCTTTTGAAAAGGACTCACGGAATACATTTAACTGTGGTAAATACTCTCTCTTCTGAATATAGATCTAATTTTATGAAATACCCAAATGTTGGTCAGTTGACCCTGGGAAGAAAGTAAACAATTCAACTAGTCAAACTGGTATTTGATCAAAATGAGACATGCCTATAATGACAAGAGCTAGTGTTATCTGTGTCTTGCAAATAAACTCACTTTCAAAGGAGTAGTGTAAAGAACTTTGGTAAGGGAACATGGGAAGAGTAACAACCTATTTATAATGAGGACGACCACCTTCACTTTCAGGATCCCTATTACAACTAAGACCAAATTAGCAAGCATACATGGCCCACAGTACATTAGCCACGTCCCTGGAAGCTGGTGAGCAGGGTACCCTTCCCCCAGAGCTCCTCTGCAGGGGATGCCTTCTCTTCTTATTCCTTAAGCAAGTTGAATTAACAAAAAAAGCCAGTGCAGAGCCCCAAATTCCCTAACCAATGACACCTTCACAAAAAATGCAAAAATATGCACAGAAGAAGCAGGACGTGTACACAGAAATAAGCTAACCCTGTAGCACAACCCGTAAGAACCTACTATATATTTTATCATGCATAATGTTTTACTACCATTTTAAGTGTTTTCCCCAATAATTTTGAATCCACTGAAGAAATTTTACAGAACCTCTACTCGAATCCATAGTTTGAAGCCACTGACCTGGTTTATCTCCTTTCACAAGTAAAATTCCGACTCCAGCACCTTTTCCAAGGTCACACAACCAGATCATAGTTTAAATGCTAATTTATTTGACTCCTAAGCAGAAGTTCTTAGCTATGAAAACTATGAAAAAACGAGACCACCAGTAGATTAGTCTTGGGCACAAAGGAGTAAATACAAATATAATTTATCATTTTGCCAGTTTCAATAAATACATTTTGATGCGTTAATAGCCTTTAACAGTGAAGGCATTAGCCATCAATTAAATAAACAAACATTAAATAGGGAATAGAAGTGTCAATAAAGGCATAATCTACTAGTTTTCTAATCAATGATGCTAATCATTGCTGGATATTAATCAGGGAGTGGACATTAGCCATAGCACAGATGATCATTTATGATTATGGTTCACTAAAAAAAAAAATCTAAATAATATTAAAAACACAGTACAATACTAAACACATATTTCCTCAGTAAGTAATTGTTGATAAATGCTTTGCCTTGAACAAATGGAAGTATTTGCAACATTCATTGATTACAACATTTACGGAAAGTTGGAAACAGCCATATTTCTTTTCTACAACAGTAAAGAGAACTTACACAGGAAGCAAAGTCAGGACTAAAGTCGAGACAAAACCCAATCTGACTTAAGCTGGAAGCAGAATTCAGTCATGAAGGATGGAACTTTGAAATTAGGACCAACCTGCCTTTGTATTTAAGTAAATGAATAACCTTACACAAATTACTTAATCTCTTTAAGCCTCAATCTTCTCATCTATAAAATAGGGAGTAAGAATATTGACTTGGTAAACCGCCCGCTACATCTTGGGTCTTTTAACATGCCATAATAATAGTTTCTAATGTAAAAAGCAGACTGGAAGTCAGGGGCTCTGGGGCCCAGTTACTTCTTAAGGGAGGGACGTGGTGTCCTAACGTCATTTCCAAGGGAGGCAGGAGCTCGCCTCAGGTGTGTGCTTTACCTCTAACCAGCAACTTACTCACCTCTTCTATGCCTCGATTTCCCAGTCTTTAAAATGGAACACTGAACTCCCTGAGTTGTTCTGAAGATGAGATAAAATAAAAGGTTTAAAAGCATGGAGACTAGCACTTAGTAAACACTGAGAAATGTTGGCTATTACTAGGCTTTGCTTCCCACTTTATAAAATGTGGAGTCTGGATGAGGGGATCTCGAGCTTCACTTCAGTTCTGAAAACATCTAATCCTACTCGCTTTCACAGAAGTTAGTAAAACTGGTTTTTAAAATTTGGTGGGTTTTTTTCCTCCTACAGTCGATGAAGATGGGGCAAGAGAGCAGAAATAGGGCATTTCTTGTTCCAACATTCCCCATCTATTAACACTCCGGGGCCAAAAACCCTGAAGGTGTACTAGTTCCTCCTTCAATTCATCATTTTAAAGAACACGTCTTCCCTACATTAGTCATTTAGAAGAGTCTCATTAGATATGACGTTTGCCAGTTAAAAAAAAATTAGAATCACAGATATCTTTATCGATATGTTTAAGTTTCAAATGTATCTATGCATAGCAACGTTAGCATTTTTTTCTTATTCAAATATAGCCAATGAACTATTGGCTCCTTTTAAAGGTCCTTAATTGTGGAAATTAACATTCTGCTTCACCTAAACACCTACGGTACCCTGCTACCCCAAAATCTCACCTGACCATAAATGCAAAGAAATGAAAGTACTAAGCCAAAAAGACTTTTCTGACAGACCGAAACTAATAAAGCTAATAAAAATAGCTCTGAGAATAGTCTTTGCTCACAAGGTTCCTATTCCTATTTTATGCAAAAATTACAATAACAACAAAATAACCTTGGCTGTTTAATGACAGGGTAATGAGAAGTGAAAGTAGGCAGCCTGACAGGAGAGGAAAATGGAAAACCCATCTTAAAAATTACACCTGTCCTGGAGCTGCACATGGAATTAACAATTTTTACAAGAAGGACTGTGGTATCTGAAATAGGTCTGGACTCACACAATACCACATTCAGATCACTGTTTTGCCATTTGAGACCTGTGCAACCTTGAATTAACGTAACCTCTCCACGTAACAATTTTCTGATCGGTAAAAGGGAGAAAGCCCTCCTAAAAGGGAGGTTGTGGGAATTAAATGAAATGATACGGATAAAACGTTGTGCATGGTAAGGGCTCCAAAATGACACATAATGGGAATATTAAGCATTGTTATCCAGTGTCTTAGATCGGGACTACTTAGCCCTCAACAGCTCCTGGGTAAATTATTGTACTGGGACATGCAACAACAGAACTGATCTTTGCGATGATGATCTTCCGTTACCGAGAAGTTAAATTATAATTAATACACTTTGTTCTGTAGTCGGCAAACCTTTGTGGAATGACTCCTGTTTTCTCAGCATTGCGGTCAGTGCTGGTGTGTTAAGACGAACAAGACACAGCTGTGACCTGAAAGAACTCGTCCCCCTAGTGGGGGAGAGAGAGCCCTAAACAAATGATGACAGTACGATGTGTTACGTGCGGTACCGAAACATGCACCAGGCGCTCTGGAAGTTTTAGAAGCCAGCTTGGCTGGACGCGGTCAGTTAAGTCTTCAGACACAAGATGCCACAGAAGTTGGCTCTTGAAAGAGCTGTGATAGGGTAAGAAAGGGCCAAAGTAGCACGGACTAAGGGAAAACGTTGAAGCACGGATGGAGAGGTACAAACCCACAGGAGAAATGGAGGGAGAAGTGGGGTCATGAAAAAAAGTCTGATGAAACATAATAAAGAATCTGGACTTGATCCGAAAAACATAATGAAGACATGATGCAGAGCTGTGCCATGGTCAGAGCTGCGATTCGGAATGACAGCTACGATGACGGTTTGGAAGCTGGATGAAAGAAGAGACAGAGGCGGGGGAGACCAGGTTTAGGGCTAACAAAAGAATCTAAGGACCAGATGAAAAGAGTCTGAATTTCGGCCCTGACAGTGGGAAGAGTCAGGGGGACAGGGGAGTTTGTAATTCCTTTCAAACGTATTTCAATTCAGTATGTTTGTTTTTAAACCAAAAAAGTCCTTAAAGTACTAAATCCCTGGCGATCCATAAAATCTGACTCTCCTGTCATAACTCTTTTTGGCGATTTTGAGTTCCTTAGATTTAACTGTAACATAATTCATAGCAAGATGATAAGGCGATATCTCTGATAAGGTTTGAAATAGTATTCTAGGTATTTTGATAATGGGCCAATTTTTTTTCTTTCTTACGATAAGATCTGTGCTTCGTTCTGATTGAATAAGAAAAGAGAAGTCAGTAAAAAGTAAAGCATAAGTCAAACTCCAATCAGTAAGGTCTGACAGCTTTGCCTAGGAAAACAAAAAATCTTGTATGCAGCACTTAACTGCTGTAACTGGGGTTTCCAAAAAGGTTAGATCTTGTGCTGTATTTAATAAAACTCTTCCTATTATTGAACAATACTTGTTCAAATATTGAAGCAAGAATTTCATTTTAGGAGTTGATACAAAACACCTCACAAGGGATATACTGTCCATAAAGTTCAGAAATACAAACTATAGAGCTTTTGGTTCTGTTTTAACTTTTTAAGCAAAGTGATGAGTCCAGACGGCAGCAACAGAACTATTAAAAGCTGAATAACCTTCAAGTAAACATACTTAGGCACTTGTTAAAACAAACATTATTCCCAGTGCTAAAACTGAGGCTGGCAAGTCTCCCCTCTTAATAGCTTAAAAACAGTTTCAAAAGTAGCAGGATAGCAGCTTCTTTGCAAAGAGACTAATCATGATGATTAAAAGGTCTTTAAAAGCAAATACAGAATGGTCAGTCAGCCTGACCGCCTTAATTTTTAATGAAGGAATATCTTCCGATATATCAGTGTATGAAGCAAACTTGGGAAGGAAAATCTGTCACGCAAAAGAAACTAATTCTAATGTTCCCCTTCACTCTGATGATCCACAATTGCAGGCAGTCATATTTGAAAACAGAAAAAAGAGGAAATACGATAAAGCAGTATCAAAGAATCTGTCAGTGATAAAACAAGCAGGGTGGCTGTCATAAAGTAGCCACATGGCTTTTTCTACCTCCATCAAGGTCACTTTACTGATGACGGGCTCAAAAAGATGATAATGCATTTAACCACTTTCCTTGCATCTGACTTCGACCTCACAAATCCAAATGGCCTGGTTTAACTACCCTGGCCTTTCAGCATTTCCCTGAACAAAGATAATTAAGGAGATGTACTGCCCCCTACGATCACAGGAATTGAAAGACAAATAAACTTTTAAGAGCACAGCCAGGTGTCTATTCCACTAATGCACAACTTTTAAGCAGGAGGTAAAATGAAATAATGGGAAAATAATTATAAAAGGTTAACAATGTCAAATTTGTTATATACGGTCATTGTTTTCTTTAAAAAAAAAGCATAAAAAGAGTTCCAGGCTACATTTTACAGGTCTCTAGACAGCAGGTCCTCTCTCTCTCTCTTTCTCTTCCGGAAATAGCTAAAAGACTATGGAGAAAACAGTTGGAAGACTATGGTACCGTGCAGAAACTAACATGAAAAAAATTCATGAAAACTCCCACACGTCATTTTAATTTAAAAAATTTTAGGCTGATATATATGCTTATATATATTCATATAAATAAAAAAACCTGAAGTGCTTTTCCATATTAGTTCTATATTAGTCATTTTGGTACGCTCTCTAATCCATTTTGCCTTGGAAATGTACAAAATAAGATGTTTATGGGAAACAGTATTTAATGTTAAGAGAGGAAAATAACTCTTAGGAGAGAAACTCTTTTTTTTTTTTTAATACTGTGGTATGTGGTTTCTCAAATCCTACTATTATTTAGATGTGATGTACGCTCAAATATCTGTGCGTACTTTTCAGATTTTATTCTTCCCTTGCGAAATGAATTTATCGTCAGTAATATGTATGCCATAAACTGTTTCTGGGATACCAAAGAGGTAGTTCTTCTCACCCTACTGTATTAAAAATTAAGAGTAGATATTTCAAAACTTAAATACATAGCACTTGTAATGGAACAGGAAGGTTTGTAACTAAAACCAACATAGAAATTTTAAGACAACTGATTTCTTAAATATTAAAATATATACTGTTTCAAATCCGCTAAAAACATACATATTTAAATAACTGGTACACATCAAATTATTATTCTCTATGGGGAAAATTTTTTTTGACATGTCGTAAAACAATACATTCCCAATACCTAAACCACACAGGTTAAAAGGCCTTAGACATTATTGAGTATAACAATAACTTTTTATTTAAGACAAACTATTACCAGTCCTATTACTTTCCTTTATTCCGTATTATTTATTACTACAGAAATCTGTAATGTCAAACAATTGGATAAATGTAAAGAATGTCTAATGTAAAATACCTTATTTGAAGAAAGAATTAAGTGTTACTTTTGCTTCAAAATATTGACTATTTGAGGATATAGAATCACTTCAATATGATTACAGCCAAAACAGCACTTAGGATTGATAACTTAACATCTATATTTATATGCTTGAGACTCTTTCAAATCAACATGATACAGCAAAATCTTGCTAAGTAATCTTCATCTGAAACTGTGGGAACCTTAACCCCCTTGCTCTTCTCTCCTCTTCTAACCTTCCCATCCTTCCATTCCTTTCTCTCTGCCTAGAAGTTTCACCACCTTTATTTGTGACTGCCCTTGGATTAGCTAAAAACCAAGTCACTGCAAGATCTAACTCTTTCAACACTCTCACAATTGTAACTTAGGTTTTTTAGCCAAAACTATGTAGAAGTTCTGATCTAACCCAGAAGGGTACAGCTTACATGACGGTCAAAAACCAAACAAATTATGGCCTGTAATCACTTACTTTTTCACGTGGACATATCACTCGATCTCTTCCATGGTACCAAATTCACAACATCCAAACATCCGTAAGGAAGAGTGTCCTGTTTCTCAAGAGTTTGGCACAAAAGCACTTACATCCAGGATAAGACAGAGTAACTTCAGCCATACTTTAATCTATCCATGCATGTAGGTAGGCACGTATACATGTACATATTTGCACAGAGAATAAGAAATCCATAGTAAAGCAATAATATATTATTGCAAAATTTAAACTTTTTTAATATGAGGGAAAGTTAATAAAAATTACTTATTTAAATAAAGATTTAAAACAAATGTAATGTCCTATATTTCGCTTTTACATCTGGATCGTTAGAAAGATGGTTAAAAATCTTTATTCACAATTGTTTAAAGCCCCAAAAAACAAAATAAATTATAAACATAGAGAGACTGATGTTCCAAAGCCCAATCTCTTAATTGCTGATCAGAGCTGAAAATAGATCTTTTTTTCTCCACTAATTGAATGAGTCTTGTTAAACCTTTTGAAATGCACTTCAGAAAATGCAAGAATACAGCTTAGAACAGGTTCTTTAATTTGGGTCATTTTCTGTTACTTGCAGTAGTGACTGGTGCTTAGCAACGCTGTTCTGGTGGCCCTTTTAAGGAAATGAATACCTGGAATTCAGCATTTTAATCTATTTTATGGCATTAATTATCAAGATCACTGTATTTTAGACAGTGCCTCCTTTGCCACTTTCCTACGTTATGAAAGAAAGGAGTCCCGTGATTAATTGAATGTATTATTTCAGATGACAGAACATCTTCCACACCCCCTTTCCAAGTAAGAAAAAAAAAACAAGGACATAAAAACTAATAATAGTAGACAGAAGTCACAGAGAGGGTTAGTTTAAATGTTTAGAGAAGGATCTTCCACTGAAAATCAGGAGTCCATATTAAGTCGCTTTTCTTTTTCTAAGTCTTTAAGGGGAATTAAATTCTATGATGCCACACATTAGGCCGCTGATATCTAGGAAACGTGATGCGACACAGCCAACATGTAATCAGATTTTATTTGGTACTTAAAGATTTGCAGAAGGTTTTAAATATTGATTTTATGAAAGAGGACTTGTACATGAGAAATGTTAACAAGAGTATCATTTAAATTATGACCGAGTTATTCACTTTATGTTTATTTTAACATGCTCAAATGATCAACTGCCAGGAAGACAAGGAAGCGAGGTAAAATAGAAAGCTACCAAGTAGTTTTGAAGAAATCGAACTGCCATGTTACACTCTGTAAGTACGTCCATTCACCTCTTATTGCTAATCAGCACAACAGGTTCAAGAAACTAGTAATTAAAAACATTTGGAAGACTCCCTTCTATTTTGCTCTGATCTCAGTTAACATTGTTAGAAGTACAACTCTCCTAACTTTTTCCTCCTCATCACACAATTCCTTCTAGAGTCCATGTGCTGGAGAAGGAAGGTGACACTCTTCCCCATCACCATTCCTGTCTATGTTCACAGCTAATAAGACATCAAGAGACTCCCTCTTTGTCTAGAATGTACCCTAATTTCAGTCTTTAATGGCCAATTTTTTAAAGCTTTTCACACTTAGCCTCCAAAGATGAGAAAGAAACCAGGTTAGCAACCTGAAATCAGTTGTTTAGAAGTTCCAGTGTATCAGTTACTACATAATCAGCATCTCTTTAAATTAAACGTAATTCACACTTGATGTCAAATTTATCACCAAATTGTATAAATCACCGTCTAAAATAAGTAACACCAAAATTTCACAAGTTTTTTTAACCTCTTAACACAGATGGACGTTGCTTGGGGTTTGGGGGTTTTGAAGAGTACAGCTGCATTTTAATGCCGGGGAATCCTCTGGAAAAAAACCCAAAATGTGTGGCACAGACAGTATATGCGGCGCTACAATATTCTCCCACTGAGAGGGAGGCTTACTAAGTTAGCTGTATTTCTAAAATGCCTTCTCAGGATATTTTCTGTCCCTTCTTAAGGACTACTTTAACAATTAGCACACAGAAGTCTCTGGATGAAGCTCTGAAACATTTAAAACCAGAGAACAAAAGGTTTATTTTAAAAATGAAAACCTTGGCTTGTCCAACTCCAGACGTGAATCTGCTTTCAATTACTGAAAGTATTTCCACTTCAGTGGAAAGGGATCAAATCTTCAACTACACCATCTTAAGGCACTGAATTTGATTATATTAGGCTTTCAGAAGACAGAATGACTTTGTGACACAGGCACATATATTCTGTACATATCATTTCTGAGATATTCCAGAGAGATAGAGACGCCAGCACGGAAAGGCAGGAAATGTGACTTCTCCTTCTGAGAGCCGCCACAGATCTTTGTTTTATTTTATGGGACTACACACATAAACGGTAAAAAAATGATTTTTACTTTCATAGACAGTGCACACGTTTTTTCCGATCAGCACCCCCAACTCTTTTTCCAGGAGTAACCCGCATGGAAGCATCACGGCAAAGTTGGATTTCTTTTAGAGACTGCTGTAGAAAACCCTCTCCTAGCAAAAATCACACACTAAGTATTCCGCAAGAGAAAAACCGCTCCTTTAATTACCACGATTATTTTGCACCTCTTTCCCCATTAAGCAATCAGTATGATGGATTTTAGTTAATGGAACCAAAGGGCTGATTAATTTAAGCTCAGCGCAGATTTTAAAACCTATCCAAGACATAAATTATCAAAAATCACTACTGCTCACATTTGCTCCCAACAAATTCAACAAGATACATCGTAAAAGTCACAGAATGCAAGGGAAAGAGAGATTTACCTCACGGATTAGGACCGTATACTACCCATAAAAAAAAAAACCCACCTAATTAAAAATACCGGGAACAAAAGACTCCAT
This sequence comes from Ailuropoda melanoleuca, assembly GCF_002007445.2. Classification (NCBI taxonomy): domain Eukaryota; kingdom Metazoa; phylum Chordata; class Mammalia; order Carnivora; family Ursidae; genus Ailuropoda; species Ailuropoda melanoleuca. The sequence continues at coordinate 11,422,302 of NC_048235.1, read as the reverse complement.
TCTCCCCGCGGCTATCTGCACCACTCCGAGTGACGAAGAGTAATCGAGAAAGTTCAGCCTTTACCTCCTCTAAACCCTTAAATTTGGTCCTTCAGGGGTTAAAAAGCCACCTCATTTCAGATGCTAATGTTGCCTTCGCAGCGATTCTAACCCGCGCCGAGCCTCCTCCCATTCCGACACCACCAGGGAGAAAAGCGGGGCCGCCGCTGTCGCCGACCCCGAGTGCGGGCGAGCGAGCGAACGACCCCGCGGTGCGAGGAGCCGCGCGGGGAACCGCGCTCGGAGCCGCGCTCCGCCCGTCCGCCCAG